>NW_025535513.1:0-65000 GCF_020615455.1 Coregonus clupeaformis
ATCTGTACATGACAGTCAACAGTAAACAACACAATACAGAGAAAGGGTCTGTACATGACAGTCAACAGCAAACATAACAATACAGAGCAAAGCATGACAGTGGGGTTGATTTACTGTATGTAAAGTAAGTAAGTAAGCAGCCCATAGGGCAGGAGTATAGATATCCCAATATATTACTAGAGAGACTATGTCATAAACCCTCAACGTTCCAGAATGGTATGAAAAGCCATTGTGGTCAGGGAGAAATCCAAAGCAGTCTAATTGGAATGAATGGCAGTAGAGGCATAATCCAGATTTGACTTCTGCAGGAAGATACAAATAAAACATGTGCTATATCAGACATTGTGTAATAGAATGATTGTTAACCTAAAACATTCTCATATAATTATAAATACAGTTGATACAGGTGTTATAGACATGTTCTGTATAAATAGCCTCTAAAATATATGTCAACAGACCATAACTGTCTCAATGTTTGTTTTCTTGGAAAGCTGGTGTAATAAACGTTGCTATAATATCATACAGTGTCAGTACTTTGTTGCATTTACAACTTCTCTAAGTCCTAACAGCTAATGATTTCAGCCAGTGTATGGCTGTGGATTGACTGCGTCATTTGTATGGAATGTTGGCATATTGACAGTTAATTTGAACAATTATTGGAATCATTCCACTTAAACTGACTGGCTAGCTAGCTAATAAACATACTGTGCAGAAAATCTTCAAATTGTTTGTTTTCCACAGTATCATATCTCAGAACACAGTGTATGTAGCCTGCTGTATACTTAGCTAAGTGTTTCTGACTTGAGTGAAACAGCAACATCTATAATGCATATGCAGGGTCATCATATAAGTTTCTTATAGTGAGAGAGTAGCAGTTAGTCAGGAGACCTTCACTTATACTATTAGTGTGATGAACACACCAACTCCCAACTCTTACTACTACGACTGCTACTGGACTATACTTCTAATACTAATAATAGTCTATACTATTATTACTAGTGCTACAGTGGTACACTTATATACCATTTACTTGTATGCATCAGTAAATCAAATCAAATGTTATTAGTCACATTCTTCATAAACAACAGGTGTAGACTAACAGAGAGAAAGAAAATAGAGAAATAATAAAAAAGTAAAACACAGAATAATAAAAGTAATGGTAACACTTTACTTGACACCTAGCATCATAACACTTTATGACACGATCATAACTATGTCATAATATGTCATAACAGCTGACATAACTTGTCATAACCTGTCATAATATGGTCCTAACACTGTCATGACACATATATTTAGACCTGTTGTGACATGTATCTCGTTATTTTATGGCTGGTTATGACACCTACATAAGAGTGTCAAAACCCACAAGACCTACCACACAAGGCAAAACATTCCATTACACCATGGCCTACTTGTCAACAGTATTTGTTATATGAAATTTTCTGAAATTGACCATATTTAATTATCATTGTAATTGCGCATACATTGATGTCAGACATGCACCTACCCCAATGCTCTGTTGCTGATGACTGGGATGAGTGCAGGAGCAGATTTCAGGAGCAGGACAAGACACTCTGACTGATGACTGGCAGCCTATCTGGCTAAGCCTATCTGGCTTATATTTTTATGATGGTCATAACGCTTCTTGACATTGTCATAAAGTGTATTTTCTTAGTCCAAGTAAAGTGACACAGGATGATGATAATGGTTCATAACAGTGTCATGAAGTGTATTTTCAACAAGTTATTCAAAATACAATGAAAATGGAAATTTCTTGGCAGGGAAAAAACACATTTGAATAAATATAGGTTTTGACACTCTTATGTAGGTGTCATAACCAGCCACAAAAAGAACGCAATATATGTCACAACAGATGTAAATATATGGGTCATGACAGTGTTATGACATATTATGACATGGTTATGATCGTGTTATAACGTGTCATGACACTAGGTGTCAAGTAAAGTGTTACCAAAGTAATAATAGATGCACAGTGAGTAATGATGACTTGGATATATACACGGGGTACCAGTACCGAGTCGATGTGCAGGGGTATGAGGTAATTGAGGTAGATACGTACATATAACTATACTCTTAGAAAAAAAACGTGCTATCTAGAGCCTTAAATGGTTATTCGGCTGTCCCCATAGGAGGACACTTTGAAGAACCCTTTTTGGTTCCAGGTAGAACCCTTTTGGGTTCCATGTAGAACCCTTTCTACAGAGGGTTCTACATGAAACCTGTCGTATATGATGAATGGTGGTCATTATTGCCGTCAACAAAGAGTCCGTTTTATGCTGCATCGTGTTAGAGGCTTTTAATAAAATCACGAGGTTTACAGCATAAATGACAGGTGACATGACACCCGGAAAACGGCTCCCCAATTGCTATGGCCGTTCTGACGTCTTCCTCGCCTAACCCCCCTATTTATAACAATGAAGCTGACCTCTTCTGGCCAATCCCCAGTCTCCAAGACACTTCCGGTCTACTGGATGTGGCGTTACACCTAAAACCTTCCCTCTGGATACTAACATAAACACATTCCATTTCTTCATGAAAACATTAACAAAGGCATAATTTTCAGATACTATAAACCCAAAAGGGTTCTACCTGGAACCAAAAAGGGTTCTGCCTGGAACCAAAAAGGGCTCTCCTATGGGGACAGCCGAAGAACCCTTTTGTAACCCTTTTTTCTAAGAGTGTAGGAATAAAGTGAGTAGGCAACAGGATAGACAATAAACAGTAGCAGCTGGATCAGTTGAAATGTGTATGGGTTTGTTTACTTTATTATGTAGGGGTTTTCCTATTCTAAGTGTTGCGTTCCAAATGCCACCCTATTCCCTATTTAGTGCACTACTTTTCACCAGGGCTCATAAGGCCATTTGGGAGGCACTTTGTGAGCCCAGAACAATCTCAGTGCAGATCTCCGTTAGTGTAGTTACTGTAAGTTCATGGTCTCCATGACCTCAAATCCCGGGGGAAGGAGCTTTGGTGTGTGTGTGTCCGTGCACATGTGTGCACGTGTGTGCATGTGTGTGCACGTGTGTATATTAATGCGTGTCTTTGTTTGCACGTACATGTGTGTTTACAGTGTGTGCAGTCTAAATATCAGGAGTCTGATTAAGCCCTATTCAGGAGGCTCTAGCAGCAACATGCTGCTGTTTTCAGGGAAGAAAAGATCTCTTATCTCTGCTTCGACCATTGCCTCAGCAGATTCTCAGAACACTTATGACACACACAAGCATGCAAGCATGCATGCACGGACACACACACACACGCACGCTCACACACACACACACACACACACACACACATACGTGTTTATAGACAATATCAGGACTTATGACAACAATGTGACATATTGGGACATGCCTTTCCCAAGGTCCAAGAGACCTGGGAATCAGAATAGTTTGGTCCCATGCTTCTAGGAATACATCCATCTGTTGAGATTTTGTCTAGGGCTATATTTTGTTCAGACCTGATTTTAATAGTATATATGAGGACTTTTTCGGGTTCATGTGACATATAACGCCCATAGCAACAGCAGCCCATAGATACACACTGATTTTCAGGTTTATGTGACTTATGAAGAACCTGTAAATAGGGTCTGTATTTGAACATGGTTCCGGTTACATGTTGAAATGTCTGCATAAGAATCATAGGTGTACAATACTTAACTAAAGCTTTAAAAAAATTATTATAATAATCATGCTCACCAGATAGGTAACCTTCAACAGAAATGCCTATCCATGTTCACATAGCTCATAAATATAATATATTCTCAGTCTACTGTTTAAGTCGTATTATTGTTATTTATAACAATACATTTGCAGTCAATATTCATGTAAAAAAAGAGGGAACACTTTATGCCTTACTTTTATTGAGTGCCAGCGAAAATATGCAAATTAACAAATCAATTGAACATCCAGAATAGACCACCTACACTTTGCCTCCTTCCCTGCTATGCACAAGGCAGTAGAAATGGCATGTTTGAAATGAATGAGAAACTCTCTATTAAAGCATCCAGCTTCTATGAAACATGACAGTGTACATTCAGCTAACCTGTCTAAATAACGTAGGGATTTAAATCATAGTTACATAGTGCAAGTTACCATACACGAGGCCTGTTACAAGCACCCATTGAAATGGTAATAGTTTAACAGTAATTTAAACACCTTGCCACATTCAACAACTTGTGGTTAAGAACAAAGTGCTTCTGAAAACTTAGGAACAATAACAATCCCTTTAAGTACTGTTTATCTCTTTTCCCTGTCAATGAGAGCAGAGTATTAACCTATATCATCAACTGTTATCCCAAAAAAAATTGACCATAAGTGGCAAACATATGCTCATTAATAGCCCTCAATTATACATAAACATACAAACATGTGGGATCTACAGTCGAGCCTATGTGGCATGTTTGTACAAGAACCAACACTATAAATCATTTAAGGAAAATAAAATAATATGAACATGAAACCCACAGATATTAACACTATCTGAGGAGAAGCTGATTGAAATTGGAATTGAATGGTACCTGAGCTACAGTTGGCATGCTCTAGTTCTATCTATTCATCTTCCTTTTTAATGCTACATTTCTGTTGTGGATGTAGTATTTGATAGCAACCCAGTCTCTGTCTTTCAGAGCTACTGGCTCTGCTTGGAGGCAGGAGTCACAGTCCTTTTTACCTGGTATTCTGCAGCTTGTTATGAAATTAAGCAAATGCCGCTCAACAGCTTTCACTTCATCACCTGTCCACTTGCTTCTCACCTTCACAGCTTTCATAAATGGAAACAAAATACAACTGTATTTAAATACGTTATCCAAGGTGGTTGACTCAGGAGTGCCCTCCATGTTGTCCAGGGTGGTTGACTCAGAAGTGCCCTCCATGTTGTCCAGGGTGGTTGACTCAGAAGTGCCCTCCATGTTGTCCAGGGTGGTTGACTCTGGTGTTTGCCTCAGAAGTGTCTGGTCCCTAGAAGTCTCTGTTGTTGAGCATTTGCAAAGTAATAATGAATGTGATTATGTTCTATGAGCTTTATGACAATATGTTTGCTTGCTTGTATTATTCACTGTAAACAACCTCAATGTCAGGCAATATGCAATTCTACATTAGATATTAACTGATATTTGAGATATAAACATAAACTAATTGCAAATCCATGAATGTGGAATTACTTATCACCACCAATGTGATTGTTTAAAAACAGATAGAGGATCATTTCGATAATCCCCACAGAAATTTGCATTTATGTGACATAACTTAAAGATATTACCACATATATACAAGTCAGGATACCTTTGCATTGATGTAGGTCAGCAATGGTTTCTTCGCTGGAATCATCATCACTCATTTCTACTTCATCTGGTTGGGTAAAAAACATTTACGGGCAATAATTTAAATTAAGGACTAACAACACTTATAATAGTTATATTTGAAGTGGCTAAAAACTATATTTCAAACAAAATTTTACCTTCAGGATTGACCTCAATGTCATCCAGCCCTTTCCCCTGCAGGTAAGGCAGTCTTCCTTTTTCGATTGCTATCAACAGTTTGCTGACTTTTGCGAGCTGCAGGGTACTCTCTGGAAGCCGATAGAATTCTCTATGGACACGGATGTCATGTCCTAGAAAGGTGGCAAGTTGATCCATTTCATTTTCTTTGAGGTTTAGTAGTGTGGACAAAGTGGCGACTTGTTTCCGCAATCTTGTTGAGGTGAGTGCCTCTGGGTTCTTTGCACCACATTGTTTGCATACTTGCGAAAGCAGTCGGAGCCTCTGTAATGGGAAAGGACACCTGGCCGTGCAAACATGTACACATTTTCTTTGTGGACTTGACACTCTTTTCTGCTTATCATGAGGAGGTCCATAGCAGTGATCATGTCAGGGGTTAGAAGCACTGGAACCTTTCTTGACCTTTTATCTCGAATCTCAACTCTCTCAAAGTGCTCTGCAAGCTTCCTCTCGAAGTCAGTAAGGCCCCTCACAATGTCTGGATTCAGCTCCGTAAGATCCCTGGATGTGAAAGACTGAAGCTCCATTTTTGAAACTTCCCCTTCCCTCCTTCTGTTAAATAGTACTACCTGTGTCAAAGTCACTTTAGCAAGATTTCCAAAGCTTTTGCTGTTGGGTTCTTCCTCAAGGTCCTTCATACACTTAGCACGCTCAGTAGCAAGAAACGTGTGCAGCACCGACACATCCTCTGTAAAGGGTAAAACCTGTGGTTTATTCCATTTGGCCTGTTGAAGTGTACCCAATGCGGCAGCTGAAATGGACTCTGTCCACTTTTTCTGATGTAAAGTGGCAAATTGCTTTGCAGACTCTGCAACAGCAGGGCGATTTGCAATGATGGCATTGCATTGCATAATGTCTGCAACTTTGGCTAAACTGTGTCCCAATTTCAAAGCCAATGATGGGATTTTATATGAGTTGCTTTCGACATCATAACCAGCAACAGATCTTACTGCCTGTATCACATGGGGAAAGTTACAGGGCATAACAAGGACTTCGGTGCTCTTCAAAGGTGTTATAGCCCTTGCCGTTATCAATAGTCTTGCCATCTCTCTCATTTTTTGGCGTATGTAGTCATTCCTTCTCTCATATGGTTTCCTGGAATTCAACAGTGACTCGCCGATACAAAGGAATTCAGTTTCACTCCTTACAACCGAGGAAACGTCATCGTGGTTCATTTCACAAGCAATCTTCCAAACAGTTTCCTTAACTGAGTCAGGTCTTGGTAAGTGCAGTTGAATCCGTTTTCGCCCAACTTGAGGCTCTCCCTCAACAGACTTCTTCGGGCAGTTTCTCAAATGTCTCCATAGGGAATTTCTTGCATACAGTCCTTCGCAAAATTTGCAGTGACGGTAGTCATCAGATGGTTTTGCGTTACTAGGTCTTTTACAGGCAACCATCTCTCCAGTGCCACAGCTTGCCACTTCAGTATTATGTTCAAAGTTTCATCTCTTCTTAAGAGAGCGTAACAACTCTCTTCTTTTGTGGGATCCTTTATTAAAACTGAAAGCCATTGCAACATCATGCTTTTCACTGTGGATGGATTCGAGGTGTCTTGCCAATTTATAAATGGCCTTTTTACAATAAAGACAAAATTGCTTCTTGTTGTACTTGCTTCCTTTTGCTGTTATTGACAAACATGTGACATTTATGGAGCTTTTCTGGTGTGATGTGTTCTCTGATGAATTGGCACTACAGCTTATTACTGAAGTACAAGGATGGCTTGGAATAACTTAATGTTCTTGGCTTCTCTGAACTGGTGGTACTATCCCCACTGTGTGCTGTAACATTCCCTAATGGTGTGTTCTCTGACAATTTGTGGTGGAGATTCTTTTCTGTGGTTTTATATTCCTTACTACAAGAACTTGTAGTACTTATAATAGAAGCATCCGAGGAATTGCCACATGAGTCTGGAAGATAGTCTGCAGCATCCGAAGATTCATCAAGGTCTGAAGGAAAATGGAGAAAAAAAAAGCATCTAATTCTGTCAATAACTTTATACATGTATTAATACCTAGGGTATCATACTCCCTACAGTACCATCACATTGTGCATAACACCTACATACTCACAGAAAAATGTATTCTAGTAAACTGATTGAAAGACCTCTGTCTCTCAGCTATCTCTTTTTTAGCCTTCTCATAACGATCCTCACAACGATCATGACGGCGCCTCAGATTTTGCAGATGGCGGCTTTTTCTAAGCTGTACAAATTTCTACAATGTTTCCTCACATCAAAAATACCACAATGTGTTAACAAAGAACATGAACTATTTTATCTAATGACAAGAATGCAGCTTTCTTACCTGCTTTGCAGTAGGACACTGGAAGGGTACAATTCCACTGGACTTGCTTGCCTTGAATGAAATTATGAAGAATAAATATTTGTTTGTAATAACACAGTACCGTAACAGTAAATTAGGATATTATACATTATACTATATGTGAAAATAATTTGGGTTAAGAAATTGACAATACTGTTTTATAGATGACCTATAAATGAAAAAATGAATATGCGGATCTGGGGTTTTTAAGCAAGACTCTATAGAAATGGTTAAAACTGTACAATATCTGCTAACCAACAACTTGATGACTGAACACATCTGGAGTCAAGGTTCCTAACTTTGAGTTATTCTTTTGTTGTCAACGAAAGCTCACAACTTTAAAAGTAATGTAAATGGATCAACTGCCATATAAATTAAATCACGCAAATTGATAAGAAATATGTTAAATGGGAAAAACATTGCCCCAAAAATACAAAAACATAGGCATTAGAGAGAATAAAGATTAATTAAATGTTTTGAGGGGCGGTTAGTTCTGTCAAATGGTCGGGCTAATTTTGTTTACGCTATGATATCGAAACAAGTTATGGGAATGTTGATTTTGTGAACATTTTACACAAAAGGTTGGTTGTAATATAGTAAAAAGCCATTTAATTCATATTTTGGAATGAACTGAGACAACAATTTAATTTAAATAGAAAAGATCTACAATAAATGTGTAATAACCTGTTGGAAGGATGAAGTGGATCTCTGTCTCACTTCTGGGTCTGCTGAAGGTTGAACTGGGATCTTTTCACTTGGTGTCTGCAACGAAATACAACAATAACATGTCAGAAATATTGTGTTTTATAATATAGATAATATCTATTTAGTAAACTAATCATCATACTCAGTTCAGTCACAATATATTCCTAGCACCTGTCTATCATAATCGCCTTTGGGGTGAGACTCATTGCTGAGGTCAAAGGCTGCATTGACCACAGATGTTAGGAAAGATAATTCATATGTGGATCTGGGCTTTTTATGCAAGACTCTATAGAAATGGTTAAAACTGTACAATATCTGCTAACCAACAATATGAGGACCGTGTAACACACACACTCTACTCTGGTTGGGTCATACCATATCGGGACGTAATCTGAAACACATTTACGTCTTCAACAGCCTAATTACCAAATGAGGACTTGACGACTGAACACGTCTGGAGTCAAGGTTCCTGACTTTGAGTTATCATTTTGTTGTCAAAGAAAGCTCACAACCTTAAAAGTAATGTAAATGGATCAACTGCCATATAAATTAAATCAGGCAAATTGATAAGAAATATGTTAAATGGGCAAAAACATTGCCCCAAAAATACAAAAACATAGGAATTAGAGAGAATAAAGATTAATTTTATGTTTTGAGGGGCGGTTAGTTCTGTCAAATGGTCGGGCTAATTTTGTTTACGCTATGATATCGAAACAAGTTATGGGAATGTTGATATTTTGAACATTTTGCACAAAAGGTTGATTGTAATACAGTAAAAAAGTCATTTAATTAATATATTGGAATGTACTGAGACAACAATTTAATTTAAATAGAAAAGATCTACAATAAATGTGTAATAACCTGTTGGAAGGATGAAGTGGATCTCTGTCTCACTTCTGGGTCTGCTGAAGGTTGAGCTGGGATCTTGTCACTTGGTGTCTGCAACGAAATACAACAATAATATGTCAGAAATATTGTGTTTTATAATATAGATAATATCTATTTAGTAAACTAATGATCATACTCAGTTCAGTCACAATATATTCCTACCACGTGTCTATCATAATCGCCTTTGAGGTGAGACTCTTTGCTGAGGTCAAGGGCTGCATTGACCACAGATGTTAGGAAAGACAATTCATACGTGGATCTGGGCTTTTTTATGCAAGACTCTATAGAAATTGTTAAAACTGTACAATATCTGCTAACCAACAATATGAGGACCGTGTAACACACACACTCTACTCTGGTTGGGTCATACCATATCGGGACGTCATCTGAAACACATTTACGTCTTGAACAGCCTAATTACCAAATGAGGACTTGACGACTGAACACATCTGGAGTCAAGGTTCCTGACTTTGAGTTATCCTTTTGTTGTCAAAGAAAGCTCACAACCTTAAAAGTAATGTAAATGGATCAACTGCCATTTAAATTAAATCACGCAAATTGATAAGAAATATGTTAAATGGGCAAAAACATTGCCCCAAAAATACAAAAACTTAGGCATTAGAGAGAATAAAGATTAATTTTATGTTTCGAGGGGCGGTTAGTTCTGTCAAATGGTCGGGCTAATTTTGTTTATGCTATGATATCGAAACAAGTTATGGGAATGTTGATATTGTGAACATTTTACACTAAAGGTTGGTTGTAATACAGTAAAAAGGCATTTAATTAATATATTTGGATTGAACTGAGACAACACTTTAATTTAAATAGAAAAGATATACAATAAATGTGTAATAACCTGTTGGAAGGATGAAGTGGATCTCTGTCTCACTTCTGGGTCTGCTGAAGGTTGAGCTGGGATCTTGTCACTTGGTGTCTGCAACGAAATACAACAATAACATGTCAGAAATATTGTGTTTTATAATATAGATCATATCTATTTAGTAAACTAATGATCATACTCAGTTCAGTCACAATATATTCCTACCACCTGTCTATCATAAACGCCTTTGGGGTGAGACTCATTGCTGAGGTCAAGGGTTGCATTGACCACAGATGTTAGGAAAGATAATTAATATGTGGTTCTGGGCTTTTTAAGCAAGACTCTATAGAAATGGTTAAAACTGTACAATATCTGCTAACCAACAATATGAGGACCGTGTAACACACACACTCTACTCTGGTTGGGTCATACCATATCGGGACGTAATCTGAAACACATTTACGTCTTGAACAGCCTAATTACCAAATGAGGACTTGACGACTGAACACGTCTGGAGTCAAGGTTCCTGACTTTGAGTTATCCTTTTGTTGTCAAAGAAAGCTCACAACCTTAAAAGTAATGTAAATGGATCAACTGCCATATAAATTAAATCACGCAAATTGATAAGAAATATGTTAAATGGGCAAAAACATTGCCCCAAAAATACAAAAACATAGGCATTAGAGAGAATAAAGATTAATGTTATGTTTTGAGGGGCGGTTAGTTCTGTCAAATGGTCGGGCTAATTTTGTTTACGCAATGATATCGAAACAAGTAATGGGAATGTTGATTTTGTGAACATTTTACACAAAAGGTTGGTTGTATTACAGTAAAAAACCATTTAATTCATATTTTGGAATGAACTGAGACAACAATTTAATTTAAATAGAAAAGATCTACAATAAATGTGTAATAACCTGTTGGAAGGATGAAGTGGATCTCTGTCTCACTTCTGGGTCTGCTGAAGGTTGAGCTGGGATCTTGTCACTTGGTGTCTGCAACGAAATACAACAATAACATGTCAGAAATATTGTGTTTTATAATATAGATCATATCTATTTCATAAACTAATGATCATACTCAGTTCAGTCACAATATATTCCTACCACCTGTCTATCATAATCGCCTTTGAGGTGAGACTCATTGCTGAGGTCAAGGGCTGCATTGACCACAGATGTTAGGAAAGATAATTAATATATGGATCTGGGCTTTTTATGCAAGACTCTATAAAAATGGTTAAAACTGTACAATATCTGCTAACCAACAATATGAGGACCGTGTAACACACACACTCTACTCTGGTTGGGTCATACAATATCAGGACGTCATCTGAAACACATTTACGGTCTTGATCAGCCTAATTACCAAATTTGGACTTGACGACTGAACACATCTGGAGTCAAGGTTCCTGACTTTGAGTTATCCTTTTGTTGTCAAAGAAAGCTCACAACCTTAAAAGTAATGTAAATGGATCAACTGCCATATAAATTAAATCACGCAAATTGATAAGAAATATGTTAAATGGGCAAAAACATTGCCCCAAAAATACAAAAACATAGGCATTAGAGAGAATAAAGATTAATGTTATGTTTTGAGGGGCGGTTAGTTCTGTCAAATGGTCGGGCTAATTTTGTTTACGCAATGATATCGAAACAAGTAATGGGAATGTTGATTTTGTGAACATTTTACACAAAAGGTTGGTTGTATTACAGTAAAAAACCATTTAATTCATATTTTGGAATGAACTGAGACAACAATTTAATTTAAATAGAAAAGATCTACAATAAATGTGTAATAACCTGTTGGAAGGATGAAGTGGATCTCTGTCTCACTTCTGGGTCTGCTGAAGGTTGAGCTGGGATCTTGTCACTTGGTGTCTGCAACGAAATACAACAATAACATGTCAGAAATATTGTGTTTTATAATATAGATCATATCTATTTCATAAACTAATGATCATACTCAGTTCAGTCACAATATATTCCTACCACCTGTCTATCATAATCGCCTTTGAGGTGAGACTCATTGCTGAGGTCAAGGGCTGCATTGACCACAGATGTTAGGAAAGATAATTAATATATGGATCTGGGCTTTTTATGCAAGACTCTATAAAAATGGTTAAAACTGTACAATATCTGCTAACCAACAATATGAGGACCGTGTAACACACACACTCTACTCTGGTTGGGTCATACAATATCAGGACGTCATCTGAAACACATTTACGGTCTTGATCAGCCTAATTACCAAATTTGGACTTGACGACTGAACACATCTGGAGTCAAGGTTCCTGACTTTGAGTTATCCTTTTGTTGTCAAAGAAAGCTCACAACCTTAAAAGTAATGTAAATGGATCAACTGCCATATAAATTAAATCACGCAAATTGATAAGAAATATGTTAAATGGGCAAAAACATTGCCCCAAAAATACAAAAACTTAGGCATTAGAGAGAATAAAGATTAATTTTATGTTTCGAGGGGCGGTTAGTTCTGTCAAATGGTCAGGCTAATTTTGTTTACGCTATGATATCGAAACAAGTTATGGGAATGTTGATATTGTGAACATTTTACACAAAAGGTTGGTTGTAATACAGTAAAAAGGCATTTAATTAATATATTGGATTGAACTGAGACAACAATTTAATTTAAATAGAAAAGATATACAATAAATGTGTAATAACCTGTTGGAAGGATGAAGTGGATCTCTGTCTCACTTCTGGGTCTGCTGAAGGTTGAGCTGGGATCTTGTCACTTGGTGTCTGCAACGAAATTCAACAATAACATGTCAGAAATATTGTGTTTTATAATATAGATCATATCTATTTAGTAAACTAATGATCATACTCAGTTCAGTCACAATATATTCCTAGCACCTGTCTATCATAATCGCCTTTGGGGTGAGACTCATTGCTGAGGTCAAGGGCTGCATTGACCACAGATGTTAGGAAAGATAATTCATATGTGGATCTGGGCTTTTTATGCAAGACCCCATAGAAATGGTTAAAACTGTACAATATCTGCTAACCAACAATATGAGGACCGTGTAACACACACACTCTACTCTGGTTGGGTCTTACCATATCGGGACGTAATCTGTAACACATTTACGTCTTGAACAGCCTAATTACCAAATGAGGACTTGACGACTGAACACATCTGGAGTCAAGGTTCCTAACTTTGAGTTATCCTTTTGTTGTCAAAGAAAGCTCACAACCTTAAAAGTAATGTAAATGGATCAACTGCCATATAAATTAAATCAGGCAAATTGATAAGAAATATGTTAAATGGGCAAAAACATTGCCC
This sequence comes from Coregonus clupeaformis, assembly GCF_020615455.1. NCBI lineage: Eukaryota > Metazoa > Chordata > Actinopteri > Salmoniformes > Salmonidae > Coregonus > Coregonus clupeaformis. The sequence goes on from NW_025535513.1 coordinate 13,556, forward strand.
CAAAAATACAAAAACATAGGCATTAGAGAGAATAAAGATTAATTAAATGTTTTGAGGGGCGGTTAGTTCTGTCAAATGGTCGGGCTAATTTTGTTTATGCTATGCTATCGAAACAAGTTATGGGAATGTTGATATTGTGAACATTTTACACAAAAGGTTGGTTGTAATACAGTAAAAAGGCATTTAATTAATATATTGGATTGAACTGAGACAACAATTTAATTTAAATAGAAAAGATCTACAATAAATGTGTAATAACCTGTTGGAAGGATGAAGTGGATCTCTGTCTCACTTCTGGGTCTGCTGAAGGTTGAGCTGGGATCTTGTCACTTGGTGTCTGCAACGAAATACAACAATAACATGTCAGAAATATTGTTTTTTATAATATAGATCATTTCTATTTAGTAAACTAATGATCATACTCAGTTCAGTCACATTATATTCCTACCACCTGTCTATCATAATCGCCTTTGGGGTGAGACTCATTGCTGAGGTCAAGGGCTGCATTGACCACAGATTTACATTTACATTTTAGTCATTTAGCTGACGCTCTTATCCAGAGCGACTTACACTTAGTTAGTGCATACATTATATTTTTCTTTTTCATACCCCCTGTGGGAGTCGAACCCACAACCCTGGCGTTGCAAACGCCATGCTCTATCAACTGAGCTACATCCCTGCCAGCCATTTCCTCCCCTACCCTGGACGACGCTGGGCCAATTGCGCGCCGCCCCATGGATCTCCCGGTCGCGGCCGGCTACGACAGAGCCTGGATTTGAACCAGGATCTCTAGTGGCACAGCTAGCACTGCGATGCAGTGCCTTAGACCACTGCGCCACTCGGGAGACTCAGATGTTAGGAAAGATAATTCATATGTGGATCTGGGCTTTTTATGCAAGACTCTATAGAAATGGTTAAAACTGTACAATATCTGCTAACCAACAATATGAGGACCGTGTAACACACACACTCTACTCTGGTTGGGTCATACCATATCGGGACGTCATCTGAAACACATTTACGTCTTGAACAGCCTAATTACCAAATGAGGACTTGACGACTGAACACATCTAGAGTCAAGGTTCCTGACTTTGAGTTATCCTTTTGTTGTCAAAGAAAGCTCACAACCTTAAAAGTAATGTAAATGGATCAACTGCCATATAAATTAAATCACGCAAATTGATAAGAAATATGTTAAATGGGCAAAAACATTGCCCAAAAAATGTATTAATTTTATGTTTTGAGGGGCGGTTGTAATACAGTAAAAAGCCATTTAATTCATATATAGGAATGAACTAAGACATCAATTTAATTTAAATAGAAAAGATGTACAATAAATGTGTAATAACCTGTTGGAAGGATGAAGTGTATCTCTTTCTCACTTCTGGGTCTGCTGAAGGTTGAGCTGGGATCTTTTCACTTGGTGTCTGCAACGAAACACAACAAGAAATATTCTGTATTATACTCTATTTAATCAGTGTATACAGTTGAAGTCGGAAGTTTACATACACTTAGGTTGGAGTCATTAAAACTCGTTTTTCAACCACTCCACAAATTTCTTGTTAACAAACTATAGTTTTGGCAAGTTGGTTAGGACATCTACTTTGTGCATGATACAAGTAATCTTTCCAACAATTGTTTACAGACAGATTTTTTCACTTATAATTCACTGTATCACAATTCCAGTGGGTCAGAAGTTTACATACACTAAGTTGACTGTGCCTTTAAACAGCTTGGAAAATTCCAGAATATGATGTCATGGCTTTAGAAGCTTCTGATAGGTTAATTGACATCATTTGAGTCAATTGGAGGTGTACCTGTCAGTAGCTGAGTGTAGATGCGGTGTGGAAATCAAGCGCAGGAAACAAGAGCGTTCGTGAACAGACTTTAGTCAACGAAAGCAGCACCAAACAGGCGAACAGCCAACCCAACCGGGAGGCAAAATACAAATTACGCACAAACAAACACAGTGCGTAAAACAACGATAGCGCACACAGTGCGGACTCTCGAAACACAACAAAACACGAGAGTAAATCCAGAGAGCAACAGCTTGACAACAAACAATCACACATAACACCTGACCCAACACACGATAACTAAATTGGAAACAAAATCAAACACTAACAAGGGACAGGTGTACAAACAGACAAAACCAAACAAACATGAAACATCGAACGGTGGCAGCTAGTACTCGGGACGACGACCGCCAAAGCCTGCCCGAACAAGGAGGAGGAGCAGCCTCAGCCGAAACCGTGACAGTACCTGTGGATCTATTTCAAGGCCCACCTTCAAACTCAGTGCCTCTTTGCTTGACATCATGGGAAAATCAAAAGAAAACAGCCAAGACCTCAGAAAAAAATGTGTAGACCTCCACAAGTCTGGTTCATCATTGGGAGCAATTTCCAAATGCCTGAAGGTACCACGTTCATCTGTACAAACAATAGTACGCAAGTATAAACACCATGGGACCACGAAGCCGTCATACCGCTCAGGAAGGAGATGCGTTCTGTCTCCTAGAGTTGAATGTACTTTGGTGCGAAAGGTGCAAATCAATCCCAGAACAACAGCAAATGACCTTGTGAAGATGCTGGAGGAAACAGGTACAAAAGTATCTATATCCATAGTAAAACAAGTCCTATCGATATAACCTGAAAGGCCGCTCAGCAAGGAAGAAGCCACTGCTTCAAAACCGCCATAAAAAAGCCAGACTGTGGTTTGCAACTGCACATGGGGACAAAGATCGTACTTTTTGGAGAAATGTCCTCTGGTCTGATGAAACAAAAATAGAACTGTTTGGCCTTAATGACCATCAATATGTTTGGAGGAAAAAGGGGGGATGCTTGCAAGCCGAAGAACACCATCCCAACCGTGAAGCACGGGGGTGGCAGCATCATGCTGTGGGGGGTGTTTTGCTGCAGGAGGGACTGGTGCGCTTAACAAAAAGATGGCATCATGAGGAAGGAAAATTATGTGGATATATTGAAGCAACATCTCAAGACATCAGTCAGGAAGTTAAAGCTTGGTCGCAAATGGGTCTTCCAAATGGACAATGACCCCAAGCATACTTCCAAAGTTGAGGCAAAATGGCTTAAGGACAACAAAGTCAAGGTTTTGGAGTGGCCATCAGAAAGCCCTGACCTCAATCCTATAGAAAATGTGTGGGCAGAACTGAAAAAAGCGTGTGCGAGCAAGGAGGCCTACAAACCTGACTCAGTTACACCAGCTCTGTCAGGAGGAATCGGCCAAAATTCACCCAACTTTTTGTGGGAAGCTTGTGGAAGGCTACCCGAAACGTTTGACCCAAGTTAAACAATTTAAAGGCAATGCTACCAAATACTAATTGAGTGTATGTAAACTTCTGACCCACTGGGAATGTGATGAAATAAATAATAGCTGAAATAAATAATTCTCTCTACTATTATTCTGACATTTCACATTCTTAAAATAAAGTGGTGATCCTAACTGACCTAAAAGAGGGAATTTTTACTTGGATTAAATGTCAGGAATTGTGAAAAACTGAATTTAAATGTATTTGGCTAAGGTGTATGTAAACTTCCGACTTCAACTGTATATATATAAAGCGGTGACAACATACATGCAAGAAGGGACATGTATTTATATATTTTATAGTTCTTTGACAGATCCTATACACTATAATATATCAAAGCAGATTTACTTACCAGAGCACGCCATGGCCACTGAGATTATCCATAATCATAGGTTATTTCACTCTCTGCTTGGATGTTTTCAATAGCAAACAAGCAAAGATTAGGTTTACATTGGACTATCATCTTTTTCATTTTGCAATTTGGGGACCTGTGGGCATCATTTACCAGCCTCCCCAGTGAACCATCTTTGCAGGATGCATCTATGCTAAAATTGAAGAGGGAAACAGATTTATGTTTTCTCCACAAAACATATAAACATATAGAGATTAACTGATGTCTTATAGGGTTTTACTTACCACCATGAGCCATTGTTCCATTCAAAATCAAACAAGAAAGCATTTTGCTTTTCCGTATACTTCCCCTGCCTCTTGTCCCGTTCATATTGTGATATAAACTCCCCACGGTACTCGAGGACAAAGGATCCCTTTTCAATTGGTGCTGAGGCAAATACACCACGTCCTGATGTAACAAAGTTAAGAACTTAGTATCAAGTAATACAGTTCAAATTAGGTTAATGAATTGCAGTTGATCAGACCCATTTAGCCTGCTTATCAATGTGTATGATTTAATATTTAGGGGAAAGATCCATTGCAGGGGTGCAAACTGGTAAGGACCCAAAAAGGTGACAACATTCAAAATTAATTTGGTCTGAAAACTATGAAATCACGAGGAGACGTATTTTATGTTGGATTTAATGACAGATCTACAGCTAAAAACTGAAACGCCGAAACAATGGCGTTAAAGCGGGGAAAAAAGAGATGTGATCCCCGGTCAGGTTCCAGCAGTTATCACCACTAGATCTCCAGTGACTTGCACCGCTGAGTCTGCCTTTGACTCCTCGCTTTAGACTGCTTTATTGCAGACTTTCTATTTAAGGACATCAGCGTACACAAAAAAATCCCAAATCACAACAGGCAGGGATTACGCACACACCCACTCACGTTGTGAACATGATACTCTGTCGGTAGGCCTACTCGGCGGTGCATTTTCGCTGTTCTGTTAACTTGAATGGTGCCGTATTAGTTCTGCGTGCTGATACGCATCATTCACATGTATTGTACATTTTTTTCACCCAAATGCTTCTACATTCCGTTTATCGATGGGGTTGTTATGATCAAATGTTAAAAACATTACCAGCTTTCACACATAGCGCGAACGGTCTGCCGACTGGCCAAGGAAATTACCACCAATATCACACATTCTAATAGAAGTTGGGAGGTGTAGTTCATAAATCTTGAATCTTTTTCCCCATCCCCCAACTGCTTGCAAAATAATCACAACATAACTTCTGAAATTGGATGTTAAAGCCGTATGTGTCTAATGCAGCGGTACACAGTGATTTTTTCACTTGTGTAAGACTTGAATGTGTTTCAAATGACATCCCAAAATGGTATGACCCAATAAGTGTAGCGTGTGTGTATAACATACCTTTATAGTCATTGATCCATTTGACTTTATACAAGGCTTGTCACTTCCAGAAATAATAAAATGAATAGCCTCAGCCTCAGGACTAAGTCTGGCTCTTCGTTTTGACATGCTCTTCAATTGCCCATGTGCTCCTCAACTAGAAAACATCTACATTGGAAGATGACAAAAAGTCAGCGAGACAAATACAGAAAAGACTAATACTTGATTTGAATCGAATAAGGATATATCAAATGGTATTAGTCTGCCTTTAGTCATATCGTGCTCATGTTCTTACTAATGCAGCATCTGGTTAGCTTATTAGGCTAACCGATCAGTGCAAACCTTATGCAACTGTAATCACAATAGCAATCTTTTCACAGTAAGCACAGTAAGCAATCTTAACACCTTCAAAGATAAATACTGTTATAAAAGTATAGTACTGTAAACTCTACAAATAACATTATCTGAACTGAACAACCAATATCATCACTTTGGCTTTAAATGGAAAAAAATGATAGTGCTAAGTAACATTTGTGGTCAAGAACACTTAAATGTAAGAACAGCTTAGATAAAAACTATCTCTTTAGTTGTAAATTAAGAAAAATAAATGTATTACCTTCATTTCTCTTGCACTTCTTCCAGTTCTGAATTTTCCATGTGGCAAAAGTCCTTTTCATTCCTTTCAGCTAATTTGCTAACATTAGCTTATCTGGCTAATTTATGCTAAATTACGTTTTTATTTGAGGGATTTAGGGGGATTTTATGATAATAAATAAATAATATGCCATTTAGCAGACACTTTTATCCAAAGCTTAGTTATAGTTGACTATGATGACATGTATTATGTGTATTCAAGTAAATCTATCTTGAATAGTTGGAAAGTGTGCTCAAACAAAATCAGGAAATGTCACGTAACTAAAGTGTGTCACGTGACTAAAGTGTGTCACGTGACTAAAGTGTGTTTAAAGTGTGTTAATGTTCCAAAACTGACCACTAGGTGGCGTATTCACAGGTGAGCAAAAAGCGTAAACACACACACACACTTCAAATCATGAGATTGTGACATTTAAAGACTTTTCAGATTTTTGGTTTAGGGGCATTCTATGGTCGTCTAGAACACTGTAGTGAGCTCGGAAAAATGAGGACTCCAAAAATGTCCTCATATTTCCGAGCGTCCTGACATTGAAGGTGAGTTGTCATAAAATTGTCTTCATATGTCACCAAAACGAGTACACACACACACACACACACACACACACACACACACGCACGCATGCAGACACACACATATACACGTACACATACACACACACACACACAGACAGACTTCCTAATTGAATTTTCGAATTGCCTTGCAGAGTGTCCCTCTCCATTAGCCTGTGTGCCGGCTGGGAGGAGTGTGTGTGAGAGTGTGTTAGCAGCACACACACAAGCAGCACACACACACACTCTAACGGCCATGCCCCAGAGATACTCCTACCAGAGGAGGAAAGCCAGCACGGCAGCAGCTCGGAGGATGGAGAGGCGAGGCAGGGACTCTGGGAAGAGCAACACCACCAACGCTAGCCACAGCCACCGCCACCGCTCCAAGAAGCTAGCCATGCTCTCCAGGTATGGAATCTGTTCGTAGCACACCGCTCTTCAGGCTGCTTGGTTTAGTCAAAGCCAATGTGCGGAGGCCTTGCTGGGAGCATAATGGATTTTTGGTTGGAATACGAGGTAGCAACGATATGCCTTTTCCTTTTCCCGTTAATTCTTCTTCTTCTTCTTCTTCTTCTTCTTCTTCTTCTTCTTCTTCTTCTTCTTCTTCTTCTTCTTCTTCTTCTTCTTTTCTTTTTCTTCTTCTTCTTCTTCTTCTTCTTCTTCTTCTTCTTCTTCTTCTTCTTCTTCTTCTTCTTCTTCTTCTTCTTCTTCTTCTTCTTCTTCTTCTTCTTCTTCTTCTTCTTCTTCTTCTTCTTCCTTCCAGGTCTCTGATCCTCTGTCACTCCAGGGCCAGTGATGACTGCCCCAGCCCCGAAGAGAGACAGCCAGGGGAGGGCTGGGAGGGAGACGGGGGCTTGGGGAGAGACGGGGAGGGGGACAGAGAGGGGGAAAGGTACCGGAAGAAGATACAGGAAGGACCCCAGGAGAGTGGAGGAACTATGCAGGCATCTACACAGCCACCCGTAGAGGCCACCAACACACTCAGGGCTACAGGAGAACACAAGAGGAATATGAGGAGGTCCTTCAGTATCAAGGTATGAATGGGGATCATTTGCTTATAACATTATGGAGTTGTGTTTGGACATTTCAATTATATATTACATCATAATGTGGTGCCAAGCCAACAGGGTTGCTGTTTGCAAAGTGCTATTAACAATGTATGCCTCCTGGTCCTGAATTATGACTGTTCTGCACAGTGCTATCTTTGCATTGGTTGTTTTTATCAATACATTTGAAAACCATTTTTTATGCACATAATCATTGTTAATGCACGTTATACACACTATTACTTAACTAAGAGAACTATGATAAGAAGTTTTAATGAATCTGGAAAAACTAAAAAGATGTGTGTTTATGTCAGTCCAGTCCCTCAGGCAGTGTATTGGTCAGACATGTAGATCCTTTCTCAGCTGACAGGCTGACAGCTAGGCATCAGGGTGGATTAGCATACCATGTTCAGGTACCATACATGTTGCATGTTAAGACTGTTACTGCTATTGCAAGAGTGAACAAGCTAAAGACTCCAGCCTTCAAAAGCATATGACTTACTTCTTGTTATGTGTGGTGGGTAGAGAGTCTTAGTTGCTCAAAAGGGGTCAGATCCTCACTTGAAACATGCATTGAAGACAATGGGAGATTTGTGGGGGGAATGAATAATGCATGTTGATCTCAAGTTAGGACTTGTCTCAATATGAAAAGCATTTAGGATAAAACATATACAATACAGTATTGTATCTGAAGATTGAGTCCAGTGTATGAAGAACTCCTGGTACTACCCATAATATAGTCTGGAATGTGTTCCTCTAGTCATCTCTGTCTGGACTGGGTTCCTCTAGTCATCTTTGTCTGGACTGGGTTCCTCTAGTCATCTCTGTCTGGACTGGGTTTCTTGTGCAAATGCATAACAGCAATCACATGGCCTGTGTGTCAGAGGGCTGAGTGCTGCTCTTGGGCCTGTTTCACTCACACACAAAGAAAGTGTTTGTTGGGAACCAGGGGAGGGAGAGAGGTATTAGACCACATTGGAGGGAAAGACATGTTAACTAGCTAACACAAGGCTATGAGGACATTTCACTGATGTCATAGAGCCTCGGGACAATGTGGCCATGTTCAAATACTTAATAAATGCACCCTTCCTTCCTTCATCCCTCCCCTATTTGAGGTTATGGCTGGTCTGTTAGTCTTGTTCCTAGCTACAGTGGGGAAAAAAAGTATTTAGTCAGCCACCAATTGTGCAAGTTCTCCCACTTAAAAAGATGAGAGAGGCCTGTAATTTTCATCATAGGTACACGTCAACTATGACAGACAAAATTAGAAAAAAAATTCCAGAAAATCACATTGTAGGATTTTTAATGAATTTATTGGCATATGATGGTGGAAAATAAGTATTTGGTCAATAACAAAAGTTTCTCAATACTTTGTTATATACCCTTTGTTGGCAATGACACAGGTCAAACGTTTTCTGTAAGTCTTCACAAGGTTTTCACACACTGTTGCTGGTATTTTGGCCCATTCCTCCATGCAGATCTCCTCTAGAGCAGTGATGTTTTGGGGCTGTCGCTGGGCAACACAGACTTTCAACTCCCCTCCAAAGATTTTCTATGGGGTTGAGATCTGGAGACTGGCTAGGCCACTCCAGGACCTTGAAATGCTTCTTACGAAGCCACTCCTTCGTTGCCCGGGCGGTGTGTTTGGGATCATTGTCATGCTGAAAGACCCAGCCACGTTTCATCTTCAATGCCCTTGCTGATGGAAGGAGGGTTTCACTCAAAATCTCACGATACATGGCCCCATTCATTCTTTCCTTTACACGGATCAGTCGTCCTGGTCCCTTTGCAGAAAAACAGCCCCAAAGCATGATGTTTCCAACCCCATGCTTCACAGTAGGTATGGTGTTCTTTGGCTGCAACTCAGCATTCTTTGTCCTCCAAACATGACGAGTTGAGTTTTTACCAAAAAGTTATATTTTGGTTTCATCTGACCATATGACATTCTCCCAATCCTCTTCTGGATCATCCAAATGCACTTCAGACGGGCCTGGACATGTACTGGCTTAAGCAGGGGGACACGTCTCGCACTGCAGGATTTGAGTCCCTGGCGGCGTAGTGTGTTACTGATGGTTGGCTTTGTTACTTTGGTCCCAGCTCTCAGCAGGTCATTCACTAGGTCCCCCCGTGTGGTTCTGGGATTTTTGCTCACCGTTCTTGTGATCATTTTGACCCCACGGGGGTGAGATCTTGCATGGAGCCCCAGATCGAGGGAGATTATCAGTGGTCTTGTATGTCTTCCATTTCCTAATAATTGCTCCCACAGTTGATTTCTTCAAACCAAGCTGCTTACCTGTTGCAGATTCAGTCTTCCCAGCCTGGTGCAGGTCTACAATTTTGTTTTTGGTGTCCTTTGACAGCTCTTTGGTCTTGGCCATTGTGAAGTTTGGAGTGTGACTGTTTGAGGTTGTGGACAGGTGTCTTTTATACTGATAACAAGTTCAAACAGGTGCCATTAATACAGGTAACGAGTGGAGGACAGAGGAGCCTCTTAAAGAAGAAGTTACAGGTCTGTGAGAGCCAGAAATCTTGCTTGTTTGTAGGTGACCAAATACTTATTTTCCACCATAATTTGCAAATAAATTCATTAAAAATCCTACAATGGGATTTTCTGGATTTTTTTTTCTCAATTTGTCTGTCATAGTTGACGTGTACCTATGATGAAAATTACAGGCCTCTCTCATCTTTTTAAGTGGGAGAACTTGCACAATTGGTGGCTGACTAAATACTTTTTTGCCCCACTGTATGCAGTTAGAGTTGTAGCTCTAGTCTAGGCAATGTGTTTCTTTGACCTCTCTGAAGATCCGTCCCCAACTTCCCTGGTTTTACTCTCTAAACAAACATATTTTATGCTATCATAGTCTATTGGAACCATCCATATGAACCACTAAAATCCAGTCAAATCAGATGTTATTTGGCACATGCGCCGAATACAACAGGTGGAGACCTTACCATGAAATGTATTAACCAACAATGCAGTTCAACAAATAGAGTTAAGAAAATATTTACTAAATAAACTCAAGTTAGAAAAAAGAAAAAAGTAACACAATAAAATAACTATAACGAGGCTATATACAGGGGTACCAGTACCGAGTCATTGTGCGGGGGTACAGGTTAGTCGAGGTAATTTGTACATGTAAGTAAGGGTAAAGTGAATCAATGTAAATAGTCTGGGTGGCCATTTGATTAATTATTCAGCAGTCTTATGGCTTGAGGGTAGAAGCTGTTAAGGAGCCTTTTGGACCTAGACTTGGCGCTCCGGTACCGCTTGCTGTGCGATAGCAGAGAGAACAGTCTATGACTTGGGTGACTGGAGTCTTTGACAATTTTTGGGCCTTCCTCTGACACCGCCTAGTATATAGGTCCTGGATGTCAGGAAGCTTGGCCCCAGTGATGTACTGCGCCGTACGCACTATGGTCGGATGCCGAGCAGTTGCCATACCAGGCGGTGATGCAATCGGTCAGGATGCTCTTAATGGTGCAGCTGTATAACTTTTTGAGGATCTTGTGACCCATGCCAAATCTTTTCAGTCTCCTGAGTGGGGAAAAGGCGTTGTCGTGCCCTCTTCATGACTGTTTTGATGTGTTTGGACCATGATAGTTTGTTGGTGATATGGACACCAATTGCAGCTTCATCAACTGAGTGCTAGCCTTTTCGCATGCTTGTGTCGCTCCTTGACTTATAACACCCTTGTCTAATGAAGAAAACAAAGTTGAGCATGTTGTAACCTCATCTCTCCTGGGACTGTATTGGCACAGGAGAGTATTGCCCCTGCATAGAGGTCCCCTTGTGCTAACGCTCTGCTTGCCCTATTGGTGCAGGAGAGCAGTATCTGGAGGATGTGTGTAACGACGGGGGCGGGCGAGGAGGGTCTGGGCCTGCAGACGGGCGATAGCAGCCACCAGACGGAGGACAAAGAGCCCAGTGTGGAGCGAGGGAGGAACGGAGGAGGGGAGGGACACAGGTAGCAAGCCATACAGATATAAGCAGACTGCTATAATGCTTTATTACTTCTTGTAAGCATGTCTGGGTCTTTATACTGTCTTCTTAAAGGGATACTTTGGGATTTTGTATGTCTCTGTGTCCAGTATGAAGGAAGTTGGGGGGACAGATAGCCTAGCTGTTAAGAGCGTTGGGACAATATCTGAAAGGTTGCTGGTTTGAATCCCCGAGCCGACTAGGTGAAAAATATGTCGATGTGTCCTTGAGCAAGGCACTTAACCCTAATTGCTCCTGTTAGTCGCTCTGGATAAGAGCATCTACTAAAAAGTTAGAGGTAGTTTTGCAAGCCAATGCTAACTAGCGTTAGCGCAATGACTGGAAGTCTATGGGTATCTACTAGCATGCTTCATACTGGACACAGAGACAAAAAAATTGTATCCACGAGTTTATCTGACTTTTGGGGAAGTAGATAAAATCCTGAAGTATCCCTTTAAGGCTTATTATTATATGTTATGGCTTTCTATGTAATACATTTTGAACTGATTCAAAATGGCTGTTAGCATAGTGCATTATACCTGTCAGTTTATGGTTTTTCGAAGATGGCCTTGCCAAGGCTTGTGTACAACAGTTTGGGAAATGCATGCAGCAGATTCCCAAAGTGTAGTGGCTAATGTACCCACACTGCCAAACAACAGTGGCTATTTTTCTATGCTTAGTTCTCAGAGGAAAGCTTCAAAGCAATTTCCCTGAAGCTTCTGTCTAACTTTGTCTTTCTGCCTGCTTCTCCAGGAGCAGTTACCTTCAGAGTACAGACAAGCTTGCACCTTTTAACGGACAGTGTCTAAACGGCCATGCCAGGACAGAGGTGGAGAGGCAGGCCAAGAACGGCCATGCTGCCAGGACAGAGGGGGAGGGAGGGAGGCAGGCCGCCTGCAGGAACAGCCACATAACAGCCTACAGTGAGGTAGAACCACTCACATCCCACTCACATCCCACTTGTTCTGTTGCTGAAATGAAGAAAAAATATAAATGTTGGCACTTCATACCAGACCTGGGTTCAAATAGTATTTGTTTTACTTCAAATGGAGTGCCATGCAGTGGACGAGGTGTGCACTTGGGGACTATTCCATTTTTTCCATAGACAACTGCTATGTTTGCCATTCTAAATTGATACATCCCATAATTAGTTCAGTTGGGTCCCAAATGGCACCCTATTCCCTGTATAGTGCAGTACATTTACCAAAGTATTGACAATATAGGGAATAGGGTGCCATTTTGGACCCTCACTATAATACAGATTTGACACTCCACCTGTGTTACAGTAGGTCATTCTCCATCATCCCTCTAGCCACTAAGGCTGTGTGGGTCTGGCATTTCTTCACATGCTGTAGCCACATTCCCATCCTACATCCACGAGACACTGGTCCCAGCCAACACTGGTCCCAGATGAAATCTGTGGGGCAGAATATCTGCATTGCCTCAGAAATGATGTGAAATCAGAAATGGAATGAGTTCAAATTAAACCAAATAGTGCAACAAAACATTGCTAGCCACAGTCACTGCACTGTCAGTATGTGGGAAAAAGAGCTGCGTAGTGACATTGATGACATTAGATATGACATGCATTCTGCCTGTACGGGAGTGACAGTTCCAAATGATCAATCAATCAAATTGATGGGGGCCCATCCTCATTTGGCTGAACCGGGTAGAAAATAGTCTCAAAACAGAAATTGAATAGGAAGAGATTACTGACTTTGCTGTCAGCCATTTGGTGAAAAAGGGGAGAGAGAGAGAGATATTACATTTCCCATATCTCATGAATGGATATAGAGTGTGAGTCCTGGCTTAAGTGTTCATTCTACTTCTCCCACTGCTGTTGAAGCAGCTTTCACTCTACGTGGAAGGCCCTCTCACATCTTCCTCCCTCATCCAATTTGTAATCATTTTTCAGAGGTTGGACTGAGGATATGTTGACGCTGTCTCATGCTAGGTGACACTACATCTGACCAAGCCAAGTCCCTGTCTGTTTGAGATGATACAGAAGGGTATAAGGCAGAGACTCTCACACACACGCTCATGCACACTCACAGAGAGAGAGAGACACAGGATATGACAGAGAGAGAGAGAGAGAGAGAGAGAGAGACTGGCACACACACAGATAATGAGAGAGAGCGAGAGAGAGAGAGAGAGAGAGAGAGAGAGAGAGAGAGAGAGAGAGAGAGAGAGAGAGAGAGAGAGAGAGAGACTGGCACACACACAGAAAAAGAGAGAGAGAGGAGAGAGAGAGAGAGAGAGAGAGAGAGAGAGAGAGAGAGAGAGAGAGAGAGACTGGCACACACACAGATAATGAGAGAGAGAGAGAGAGAGAGAGAGAGAGAGAGAGAGAGAGAGAGAGAGAGAGAGAGAGAGAGAGAGAGAGAGCGAGAGAGCGAGAGAGCGAGAGAGAGAGAGAGCGAGAGAGCGAGGACAGAGAGAGAGAGAGAGACTGGCACACACACAGATAATGAGAGAGAGAGAGAGAGAGCAAGTGAGAGAGAGAGAGAGCAAGTGAGAGAGTGAGAAAGAGAGAGAGAGTGATACAGACAGACAGAGAAGAAGAGAAGGGAGGGACAGACAAGTAGGAAAGAATGTCTAAAACATGTGACAACTTTGGACTCAGCTGATTGTGTTTTGAACACTGTTTCAGTCTCTCCTTCAAATCTTTCCCATAATACTCAGTCCTGCCTCTAGCAGAGAAATAGTATGCGTTGTTATGGAGACCAAATTGAAAACAGGAAATTCAATCATTCAAATCAGACTTCTCTAACTGAAGTGAGCAAGTGTTAAATATATTAACTAATATATTCCAGATATTAACTAAAAGGGCAATCAATATTTTAGTAGCTTATTAGTTCATTTTAATTCCATCAATCTCTTCCAAGCATTTAAATACTATATTCACACATTTTATTTGGAATAATTCTATATCTTACACAATCAGTATAAGTCCTAAAAACTATCTCCAATCATAGAAAGATTGAAGATTGACACATGTACACCATTGAATTCCATAACGATTAAACTTTCAGTCCTTTCTGTGTGTTTTTGTAGGAAAGCTCAACATGTGAGCAGCAGCCCCACTCCCCTGAAGGTGTAACCCTGGCAGACCCCCTGAGCCTGGCAGACCCCATGGCAGTGGCCAACTACACAGAGACAGAACACACTGGGAACAACAACCACCTCAGGGTATCAATTAGGACTCTTCTAAGTCCTCTTGATAAACATTCACAGACTGTTTGGTTCAGTGTGTCTTCATTATCTTTAGGCTTTAACTTTGAAGATCATTGTTTGAACATCCATTTCCCTCCAAGAGTGGATGAATACCTGGGTTGAATTCAGTAGGGCACATCATTGTAAAATGTTTTGAAACGGAAAACAAAAATAACAGCCCAGGTAGTCCATCCTTAGTCTGGGTACCAATCTGTTTAGATAACATTCTACTCCACCAGGGTAGCACAGGACATGGAGTGGAATGTAAGCTAAACAGACTGGCACCCAGCCTAGTCCATGACCCTGTTTCAGTGTGTTTTCCTCCGTTTGGTGTCGAATGAACATGACCCTGGTATGTTGTGAGTTGTAGCTGGCAATCCCAGAGATGAATGAGGACAGAGGCTGGGACACAGAGAGGACAGGACACTGTCTTCAGGGACAGACGGTCTGCAAGAGGACCCGCTCCAACTCTACCAGTAACACACATGCACACACGCATGCACGCACGCGCACACACACACACACACACACACACACACACACCGATATGAGGCCTGAAAGGCAGTTGTCTTGAGTTTCCTGTGGTACATCATTAGATACTATTAAGTCATTTCCTTCCTGTCCTAGAAGAACATGAGGACATTATAATCTCTAAATGGATGTTGAGTTTGTCACATCCTGCACAGATGTTGTCTAAACTCTGGAAATGACTAAATGTAATGATGCTTGAAATTGACCTGGGTACGTTTTGTAAGTCACTTGTTTTTAGTTTTTTTACAAATTGCATTCCTTGCTGTATGAGCAACTAGTCTTTCCCTGTTTTGACCTGCTTTTATGATGAGTAACCAAGAGTCTTGTTATCGCCCAGAAAATGTCGTAGGCTTTAGCTCAATGGGCTAATGTGGTATTGAGGGAAGCAGATAACCCAAGTTCCATACAGTTGATCACAGTTGGTGTCTTGAGTTCTGCTTGGTCTCTGGATAGTATTGCATCACATGACATTGTATTGAGTCACATGACATTGTATTGAATCACATGACATTGTATTGAATTGTGCTCAGGTGTCCATCCATACTGGATCGGAGACCTGGACACTATTATCCTGAAGACACCTGAGCTTTACCAGAGCAACACCCACGGAACCGCTGGTTTCTTTGGCAGCAGGAAGTCCCTGTCCCAGCAGCTGGAGTTTCCTCACAACCCCAACCAGGTGTGTGTGTGTGCCTGTCTGCCTACCTGCCTTGAGAGTTTCTGCACCTGCAAATGCTCTGATTACAATGAATCAAGATCGGTCCTGACTTATTACATTCGTGAGATTTCTACAGTAGCCGCCTTGTTATTTCAATTTGAGTTCTCATGATAAAAGTTTCTATTCAATGAAGTTCTTGGAAGGAGACTCTTTTACATTATGATCATTACATAATTCAATGATCCGCTCATACAGTGAGTGAGACGGAGAGAAGAGAAACGTCAGAACAATACGAAAAAAAGGGAGATTAAAAACAGGTGTAGAAAACACTTCCAAAAAGCATCTGGAATTAGTCAACTCAATTTGTCAGGCTTCTTCCTGCTTAGCAGAACTTGGACTCTAGAGCGAGCGAGGAAAAATGTGTGTGTGTGTGTGTGTGTGTGTGTGTGTGTGTGTGAAACCTGTGTGTGTGTGTGTGTGTGTGTGTGTGTGTGTGTGTGTGTGTGGAACCTGACTGAGGGTGTCTCCCGTCTGTCCCCCTCCTCCCCCTTCTCCACCCTCCACCCCACTCCTCCTCCCCCCTCCACAGCCCGTTCCCCGCCCCTCTCGCTCTCTTAGCTCCGCCCATCTGGTCCACTCCTGCAGTAACGTCCAAGCCTTCATCATCTGTAACATTGTGCTGATGAAGGGCCATGGCAAGGTAATTATGCAGCACGTTTGAACGTCTGCTCCAGGATCTTGAACGCAGCACGTGGTCCTGGGGCTAATTCATGATAAAGCATCATTGTTTGCTTCTACTACTGAGTAGCATCTAATCTTTACACATACTAGTGATAAGTTGTTGCTTTGGCCCTGAGTTTTCCCTGACCATATGACTTGATGGGAAAACTCTGGGTCCTAGTTACATTTAAGCCAGTCAGAGTACAATTGCAAAGACCACCCCCTCAGTGCTATTGGCCGGGTTAATATTTTTCATTACCAGAAATGAAACTACAGATTACATCTTTAAAGGGGGTGAATACTCCTCCTTAAAGGTGCAATCTGTAGTTTCAAGTCTCTCCTAACTGTTGTGTTGTCCCATGCAGGGTCTGGGGTTCAGTATCGTGGGGGGCAGGGACAGCATGTATGGACCCATGGGTATCTACGTCAAGACCATCTTCCCTGGAGGGGCCGCGGCTGCAGATGGCAGACTGCAGGAGGGTAAGAGGAGAAAGACAGAGAGGTAGCTCTGGGTCTTCCACTCAACCATTCTGAGTGATCACCTTCAACCAATGGTGAAGCATTTCTATCCTGATGGGAGTGGCCTCTTCCAGGATGACAATGCCCCCATCCACAGGGCACAACTGGTAACTGAATGGTTTGATGAGCATGAAAACGATGTAAACCATATGCTTTCGTTCAAATGTTATTAGTACAACAACAGAGTTGATCTCAGTCCAACACTAACTTACACTAAAGCATACACACACCCTGTAGCCCTCTTGGACTGCTGGACCAGTGACCACTGTCTTAGATCTATACAGTATGGCACAGAATGATCATTTAATTTACTATATTATCATATTATTATCTGTATGGTGAGCAGCATGTTGGCTGACTGTGGTCCAACTCTCTCTCTCTATCTCTCTCTCTCTCTCTCTCTCTCTCTCTCTCTCTCTCTCTCTCTCTCTCTCTCTCTCTCTCTCTCTCTTTGTCTCTCTCTCTCTCTTTGTCTCTCTCTCTCTCTTTGTCTCTCTCTCTCTCTCTCTCAATTCAATTTCAATTCAAATGGCTTTATTGGCATGGGAAACATATGTTTACATTGCCAAAGCAAGTGAAATAGATCATGAAGGAAAGTGAAATAAACAATAAATATTAACAGTAAACATTATACTCACAAACGTTCCAAAGGAATAGACATTTCAAATGTCATATTATGTATATATACAGTGTTGTAACGATGTCAAATAGTTAAAGTACAAAAGGGAAAATAAATAAACATAAATATGGGTTGTATTTACAATGGTGTTTGTTCTTCACTGGTTGCCCTTTTCTTGTGGCAACAGGTCACAAATATTGCTGCTTTGATGGCACACTGTGGTATTTCACCCAATAGATATGGGAGTTTATCCAAATTGGGTTTGTTTTGGAATTCTTTGTGGGTCTGTGTAATCTCAAGGAAATATGTGTTTCTAATATTGTCATACAATTGGCAGGAGGTTAGGAAGTGCAGCTTAGTTTCCACCTCATTTTGTGGGCAGTGTGCACATAGCCTGTCTTCTCTTGAGAGCCAGGTCTGCCTACGGTGGGCTCTCTCAATAGCAAGGCTATGCTCACGGAATCTGTACATAGTCAAAGCTTTCCTTAATTTTGGGTCAGTCACAGTGGTCAGGTATTCTGCCACTGTGTACTCTCTGTTTAGGGCCAAATAGCATTCTAGTTTGCTCTGTTTTTTTTGTTAGTTCTTTCCAATGTGTCAAGTAATTATCTTTTTGTTTTCTTATGATTTGGTTTTGTCTAATTGTGTTGCTGTCCTGGGGCTCTGTGGGGTCTGTTTGTGTTTGTGAACAGAGACCCAGGACCACCTTGCTTAGGGGAATCTTTTCCAGGTTAATCTCTCTGTAGGTGAAGGCTTTGTTATGGAAGGTTTGGGAATCGCTTACTTATAGGTGGTTGTAGAATTTAATGGCTCTTTTCTGGATTTTGATAATTAGCGGGTGTCGGCCTAATTCTGCTCTGCATGCATTATTTGGCGTTTTGGGATCGAGAATTTGTGGTCCTGGCAACTGGAACTTTTTTGGAACACCATAATTTTTGTCTTACTGAGATTTACTGTCAGGGCCCAGGTCTGTCAGAATCTGTGCAGAAAATCTAGGTGCTGCTGTAGGCCCTCCTTGGTAGGGGACAGAAGCACCAGATCATCAGCAAACAGTAGACATTTGACTTCAGATTTTAGTAGTGAGGCCTGGTATTGCAGACAGTTCTAGTGCCCTCACCAATTCGTTGATATATGTGTTGAAGAGGGTGGGAATCAAGCTGCATCCCTGTCTCACCCCACGGCCCTGTGGAAATAAATGTGTCTGTTTTTTGCCAGTTTTAACCACACACTTGTTGTTTGTGTACATGGATTTTATAATGTTGTGGGTTTTTCCCCCAACACCGCTTTCCATCCATTTGCATAGCAGACCCTCACGCCAAATTGAGTCAAAAGCTTTTTCGAAATCAACAAAGCCTTAATTAGGGTGTGCAGGGTGAATACGTGGTCTGTCGTATGGTAATTTGGTAAAAAGCTAATTTGACATTTGCTCAGTACATTGTTTTCACTGAGGAAATTAACTAGTCTGCTGTTAATGATAACGCAGAGGATTTTCCCAAGGTTGCTGTTGACGAATATCCCACGGTAGTTATTGGGTTCAAATTTGTCTCCACTTTTGTGGATTGGGGTGAGCAGTCCTGGTTCCAAATATTGGGGAAAATGCCTGTGATGCGTGATTTGAAGGAGTCAGGCGCAAGAGGATAAATCACAGTATACAGAGATTTTTCCATAATCCAGCGTAACCAGTTCAGTGCGCAAAACAGGCGCACTGGAACAAACATGCACACGGGGAAAACACCCCGGCAACACAAAATACTGAGCTCAACCGAGCTACTAATCCTCACAATGAACAATCACCCACAAGGACAAGGGGGCAGAGGGAACACTTAAACACGTACTAATGACGGGAATATGAACCAGGTGTGTATAATTGACAAGACAAGACAAATGGAATGATGAGATATGGAGCGGCAGTGGCTAGAAGGCCGGTGACGACGAACGCCGAAGCCTGCCCGAACAAGGAGGGGAGGCAGCTTCGGAGGAAGTCGTGACAATGCCAGAGCTGAGGATGATGTTAAAGAGTTTAAGTATAGCCAATTGGAATTGGTGGTCTGTATATTTTATCATTTAATTTAGGATACCATCAACACCACAGGCCTTTTTAGGTTGGAGGATTTGTATTTTGTCCTGTAGTTCATTCAATGTAATTGGAGAATCCAGTGGGTTCTGGTAGTTTTGAATTGTTGATTCTAAGATTATTGTTTGATCATGTATATGTTTTTGCTGTTTGTTCTTTGTTATAGAGCCAAAAAGATTGGAGAAGTAGTTTATCCATACATATCCGTTTTGGATAGATAGCTCTTTGTGTTGTTTGTTTAGTGTGTTCCAATTTTCCCGTAGTGGTTAGATTCTATGGATTCTTCAATTACATTGAGCTGATTTCTGACGTGCTGTTTCTTATTTTTCCGTAGTTTATTTCTGTATTGTTTTAGTGATTCACCATAGTGAAGGCGTAGGCTCAGGTTTTCTGGGTCTCTATGTTTTTGGTTGGATAGGTTTTTGGTTGGATTTCATTCTTAGGTTTTTGCATTCTTCATCAAACCATTTGTCATTGTTGTTAATTTTCTTAGGTTGTCTCCTAGATTTGATAGGGAAGCTGAGAGGTCAAATATACTGTTTAGGTTTTCTACTGCCAAGTTTAAACCTTCACTATTACAGTGAAACTTTTTCTCCAGGAAGTTGTCTAAAAGCGATTGAATTTGTTGTTGCCTAAATGTTTTTTGGTAGGTTTCTAAGCTACTTTCCTTCCACCTATAGCATTTCTTAATATTATGTAGTTCCTTTGGCTTTGATGTCTCATGATTGAGTATTGATCTGTTCAAGTAGACTGTGATTTTGCTGTGATCTGATAGGGGTGTCAGTGGGCTGACTGAACGCTCTGAGAGACTCTGGGTTGAGGTCAGTGATAAAGTAATCTACAGTTATGTAAAGTAATCTCTCTCTCTCTCTCTCTCTCTCTCTCTCTCTCTCTCTCTCTCTCTCTCTCTCTCTCGGTCTCCCGGTCTCTCTCTCTCTCACTCTCTGTCTCTGTCTGTCTCTCTCTGTCTCTGTCTGTCTGTCTGTCTGTCTGTCTGTCTGTCTGTCTGTCTGTCTCTCTCTCTCTCTCTCTCTCTCTCTCTCTCTCTCTCTCTCTCTCTCTCTCTCTCTGTCTCTGTCTCTGTCTCTCTCTCTCTCTCTCTCTCTCTCTCTCTCTCTCTCTCTCTCTCTCTCTCTCTCTCTCTCTCTCTCTCTCTCTCTCTCTCTCTCTCTCTCTCGTTCTCTCTCAGGGGATGAGATCCTGGAGTTGAATGGAGAGTCTCTACATGGCCTAACTCATGAGGACGCACTGCAGAGATTCAAAGTAAGACTGCAGCACCACAACAAATCATCATATTACACAGTTGTTACAGCCGTATTACACCATTATTACAGCCATAATACACCATTATTACAGCCATAATACACCATTATTACAGCCATAATACAACATGCTGGAATTAAAAGGATCACTTTTGATTGGTGAAGACATTTTAGAACAGGGGTAGGCAACCCTGTTCCTGGAGTGCCGCAGGTAATGCAGGATTTTGTTCCAACTAGGCACCACACCTGATTGCCTAATTTCAACACACCTGGTCATCCTGGTTGGTTAAATCAAAAGCATGAAGTGCCTGCAGCACTCCAGGTCAAGGGTTGTCTACCCCTGTTCTAGAACAACCTAACAGACTATGTTATAATAAACACAGATCATTATATTTAAGATCCATCTTTATTAATCAGAATTATCCTCTCTCCCTCTCCATCCCACTCTCCTTCTCCCTCTCTCCTTCTCTCCCTCTCCTTCTCCCTCTCTCCCTCTCCTTCTCCCTCTCTCCCTCTCTCCCTCTCTCCCTCTCCTTCTCATTCTCCCTCTCTCCCTCTTTCCCAATCCTTCTCCCTCTCTCCCTCTCTCTCTCCCTGTCTCCCTCTCCTACTCCCTCTCCTTCTCATTCTCCCTCTCTCCCTCTTTCCCAATCCTTCTCCCTCTCTCCCTCTCTCCCTCTTTCCCTCTCCTTCTCCCTCTCTCCCTCTCCTTCTCCCTCTCTCCCTCTCTCCCTATTTTCCTCTCCCTCTCTCCCACTCCTTCTCCCTCTCCTTCTCATTCTCCCTCTTTCCCTCTTCTTCTCTCTCTCTTTTCCCTCTCCCTCTCCCTGTCTATCCCTCTCTACTTCCTTCTCCATATCCCTCTCCCTCTATCCTTCTCCTTTACTTTCTCCCTCTCGATCCCTCCCTTCCTCCCTCCACAGCAGATAAAGAAGGGTCTGTTGACTCTGGCGGTGAGGACCAGCCTGCGTGTCGGCGCCCTCTGTGGCCAGGCGGCGGTAGCACAGCTGTGTCGGTCTCGCTCTCTCAGCTCCAGTACTGGCATGGCCCGGGTCAGCACTGATATGGGGGACTACAACTACCTCAGCGGTGTCACCGCCGCCAACACACACACAAACACCAACACCCTGCCGCCTTTGGCCAAACCCCGGGATCGCGTCATGATGGAGATCACTTTGCACAAAGGTCAGGGGGTCAAAAATAAGATATTATAAGTTGTATTATGATTTGGACTTGGATGGTATAGCTAAACTAAAGCTAGATCATCTAACTTACACAATGTCATATCTGTCTTCGTGTGTGTGTTTGTGTGCCTGTGTGCGTGCGGGCGTGTGTGTGTGTGTGTGTGTGTGTGTGTGTGTAGAGGCTGGTGTGGGGCTGGGTATTGGGCTGTGTTGTGTGCCCTCTGGAGATGGTTGCCGTGGCATCTATATCCACACCCTGTCCCCTGGGTCGGTGGCACACATGGACAGTAGACTCAGGTAAGGGTTAAAGAAACATTCTGTAAATGCTGAATACACATAGCCTGGGTACCTGTCTGTTTGTGCTAACATTACACTCCTTGTCATGAAAAGGAGTCTCTTACCTCAGTACACTCGATCACCACATTCTTTTGGAGAGACTGGAAACCCAAATTGGTCTACACGGACAAGTTCTGGCCTGGTTTAGATCTTACCTGTCGGAAAGATATCAGTTTGTCTCTGTAAATGGTCTGTCCTCCGACAAATCAACTGTACATTTCGGTGTTCCTCAAGGTTCCGTTTTAGGACCACTATTGTTTTCACTATATATTTTACCTCTTGGGGATGTTATTCGAAAACATAATGTTAACTTTCACTGCTATGCGGATGACACACAGCTGTACATTTCAATGAAACATGGTGAAGCCCCAAAATTGCCCTCGCTAGAAGCCTGTGTTTCAGACATAAGGAAGTGGATGGCTGAAAACTTTTACTTTTAAACTCGGACAAAACAGAGATGCTTGTTCTAGGTCCCAAGAAACAAAGAGATCTTCTGTTAAATCTGACAATTCATCTTGATGGTTGTAAAGTCGTCTCAAATAAAACTGTGAAGGACCTCGGCGTTACTCTTGACCCTGATCTCTCTTTTGACGAACATATCAAGACTGTTTCAAGGACAGCTTTTTTCCATCTACGTAACATTGCAAAAATTAGAAATTTTCTGTCCAAAAATGATGCAGAAAAAATTAATCCATGCATTTGTTACTTCTAGGTTAGACTACTGCAATGCTCTATTTTCCGGCTACCCGGATAAAGCACTAAATAAACTTCAGTTAGTGCTAAATACGGCTGCTAGAATCCTGACTAGAACCAAGAAATTTGATCATATTACTCCAGTGCTAGCTTCCCTACACTGGCTTCCTGTTAAGGCAAGGGCTGATTTCAAGGTTTTACTGTTAACCTATAAAGCGTTACATGGGCTTGCTCCTACCTATCTTTCCGAGTTGGTCCTGCCGTACATACCAATACGTACGCTACGGTCGTAAGACGCAGGCCTCCTAATTGTCCCTAGAATTTCTAAGCAAACAGCGGGAGGCAGGGCTTTCTCCTATAGATCTCCATTTTTATGGAACAGTCTGCCTACCCATGTGAGAGACGAGACTCGGTCTCAACCTTTAAGTCTTTACTGAAGACTTATCTCTTCAGTAGGTCATATGATTGAGTGTAGTCTGGCCCAGGAGTGTGAAGGTGAACGGAAAGGCTCTGGAGTAACGAACAGCCCTTGCTGTCTCTGCCGGGCCGGTTCCCCTCTCCACTGGGGTTCTCTGCCTCTAACCCTGTTGCAGGGGCTGAGTCACTGGCTTGCTGGTGCTCTTTCATGCCGTCCCTGGGAGGGGTGCGTCACTTGAGTGGGTTGAGTTACTGACGTGATCTTCCTGTCTGGGTTGGCGCCCCCCCTTGGTTTGTGCTGTGGTGGAGACCTCTGTGGGCTATACTCGGCCTTGTCTCAGGATTGTAAGTTGGTGGTTGAGGATATCCCTCTAGTGGTGCGGGGGCTGTGCTTTGGCAGAGTGGGTGGGGTTATATCCTTCCTGTTTGGCCCTGTCCGGTTTCTTCGGATGGGGCCACAGTGTCTCCGGACCGCTCCTGTCTCAGCCTCCAGTATTTATGCTGCAGTAGTTTATGTGTCGGGGGGCTGGGGTTAGTTGGTTATACCTGGAGTACTTCTCCTGTCTTATCTAGTGTCCTGTGTGAATTTAAGTATGCTCTCTCTAATTCTCTCGTTCTCTCTTTCTCTCTGAGAACCTGAGCCCTAGGACCATACGTCAGGACTACCGGGCATGATGACACCTTGCTGTCCCCAGTCCGCCTGGCCTTGCTGCTATTCCAGTTTCAACTGTTCTGCCTGCGGTTCACGAAACCCCTACCTGTCCCAGACCTGCTGTTTTCAACTCTTAATGATCGGCTATGAAAAGCCAACTGAGAGACCTGAGCCCTAGGACCATACGTCGGGACTACCGGCCGTGGTGACTCCTTGCTGTCCCCAGTCCGCCTGGCCTTGCTGCTATTCCAGTTTCAACTGTTCTGCCTGCGGTTATGGAACCCCTACCTGTCCCAGACCTGCTGTTTTCAACTCTTAATGATCGGCTATGAAAAGCCAACTGAGATTTATTCCTGATTATTATTTGACCATGCTTGTCACTTATGAACATTTTTGAACATCTTGGCATGGTTCTGTTATAATCTTCACCCGGCACAGCCAGAAGAGGACTGGCCACCCCTCATAGCCTGGTTCCTCTCTAGGTTTCTTCCTAGGTTTTCGCCTTTCTAGGGAGTTTTTCCTAGCCACCGTGCTTTTACACCTGCATTACTAGCTGTTTGGGGTTTTAGGCTGGGTTTCTGTACAGCACTTCGAGATATTAGCTGATGTAAGAAGGGCTATATAAAATAAAATTGATTGAGTACACTTCCCACTTCCTTACTCCCTGGCTGTGGTCCCATTCTTTACCTTTATCCCAAGTGTGCACTTGTACCCTCCCCATCAAGGATTTGGAAAGGAATGGATGTAGTGGAAACGCCCTCAAGCCATGGTTGCACTAATCCAATGCTTTTCAATGCATGAGAAGGGGAGGGAAGGAGGAGACTCTGGAGAGGACATCACAGAACCTCTCTCCATTAGTCATTGAGCAGAGTCACTGATCCAGAGCAGTTTATTGTTGACACATGGTCTGTGCATATGCTCAGCTTGAATCAGTTACCGTATTTTAACTTATATCTTCACACTCACTCTCCATCTCCCCCTCCCCTCTCTCTCTCCACCCCCTCTCTCCACCTTCCCCTCCCCTCTCTCTCTCCCCTCCCCTCTCTCTACCTTCCCCTGTCTCTCCCCCTCTTCCCTCTCCTAGATGTGGAGATGAGATTATGGAGATCAACAACACTGTGGTGTACAACATGGTGCTGAACGATGTGTACACGGTTCTGAGCCAGTGCGCACCCGGGCCGGTCCAGATCATCATCAGTCGACACCCCGACCCCAAAGTAAGCACCCCGTTTGGCCTTATAGCCTTATATACACACCCTGTCTGGCCTTATATACACACCCTGTCTGGCCTTTTATACACACCCTGTCTGGCCTTATATACACACCCTGTCTGGTCTTATATACACACCCTGTCTGGCCTTATATACACACCCTGTCTGGCCTTATATACACACCGTGTCTGGCCTTATATACACACGCTGTCTGGCCTTATATACACACCCTGTCTGGCCTTATATACACACCCTGACTGGCCTTATATACACACCCTGTCTGGCCTTATATACACACCCTGTCTGGCCTTATATACACACCCTGTCTGGCCTTATATACACACCCTGTCTAACCTTATATACACACCCTGTCTAACCTTATATACACACCCTGTCTGGCCTTATATACACACCCTGTCTGACCTTATATACACACCCTGTCTAACCTTATATACACACCCTGTCTGGTCTTATATACACACCCTGTCTGGTCTTATATACACACCCTGTCTGGTCTTATATACACACCCTGTCTGGTCTTATATACACACCCTGTCTGGCCTTATATACACACCCTGTCTGGGCTTATATACACACCCTGTCTGGGCTTATATACACACCCTGTCTAACCTTATATACACACCCTGTCTGGCCTTATATACACACCCTGTCTGGCCTTATATACACACCATGTCTAACCTTATATACACACCCTGTCTAACCTTATATACACACCCTGTCTGGCCTTATATACACACCCTGTCTGGTCTTATATACACACCCTGTCTGGTCTTATATACACACCATGTCTGGCCTTATGTACACACCCTGTCTGGCCTTATATACATACCCTGTCTGGTCTTATATACACACCCTGTCTGGCCTTATATACACACCCTGTCTGGTCTTATATACACACCCTGTCTGGCCTTATATACACACCCTGTCTGGCCTTATATACACACCCTGTCTAACCTTATATACACACCCTGTCTGGCCTTATATACACACCCTGTCTGACCTTATATACACACCCTGTCTAACCTTATATACACACCCTGTCTGGTCTTATATACACACCCTATCTGGTCTTATATACACACCCTGTCTGGTCTTATATACACACCCTGTCTGGTCTTATATACACACCCTGTCTGGCCTTATATACATACCCTGTCTGGTCTTATATACACACCCTGTCTAATCTTATATACACACCCTGTCTGGCCTTATATACACACCCTGTCTGGCCTTATATACATACCCTGTCTGGTCTTATATACACACCCTGTCTAACCTTATATACACACCCTGTCTAATCTTATATACACACCCTGTCTGGCCTTATATACACACCCTGTCTGGTCTTATATACAAACCCTGTCTAACCTTATATACACACCCTGACTGGCCTTATATACACACCCTGACTGGCCTTATATACACAACCTGTCTAAC
Organism: Coregonus clupeaformis; assembly: GCF_020615455.1. Taxonomy (NCBI): domain Eukaryota; kingdom Metazoa; phylum Chordata; class Actinopteri; order Salmoniformes; family Salmonidae; genus Coregonus; species Coregonus clupeaformis. The sequence continues at coordinate 40,406 of NW_025535513.1, forward strand.
CTTATATACACACCCTGTCTGGCCTTATATACACACCCTGTCTGGCCTTATATACACACCCTGTCTAACCTTATATACACACCCTGTCTGGGCTTATATACACACCCTGTCTGGGCTTATATACACACCCTGTCTAACCTTATATACACACCCTGTCTGGCCTTATATACACACCCTGTCTGGCCTTATATACACACCATGTCTAACCTTATATACACACCCTGTCTAACCTTATATACACACCCTGTCTGGCCTTATATACACACCCTGTCTGGTCTTATATACACACCCTGTCTGGTCTTATATACACACCATGTCTGGCCTTATGTACACACCCTGTCTGGCCTTATATACATACCCTGTCTGGTCTTATATACACACCATGTCTAACCTTATATACACACCCTGTCTAACCTTATATACACACCCTGTCTGGCCTTATATACACACCCTGTCTGGTCTTATATACACACCCTGTCTGGTCTTATATTCACACCCTGTCTAACCTTATATACACACCCTGTCTGGCCTTATATACACACCCTGTCTGGCCTTATATACACACCCTGTCTGGTCTTATATACACACCCTGTCTGGCCTTATATACACACCCTGTCTAACCTTATATACACACCCTGTCTGGCCTTATATACACACCCTGTCTGGCCTTATATACATACCCTGTCTGGTCTTATATACACACCCTGTCTGGCCTTATATACACACCCTGTCTGGCCTTATATACATACCCTGTCTGGTCTTATATACACACCCTGTCTGGTCTTATATACACACCCTGTCTGGCCTTATATACACACCCTGTCTGGCCTTATATACACACCCTGTCTGGTCTTATATACACACCCTGTCTGGTCTTATATACACACCCTGTCTGGCCTTATATACACACCCTGTCTGGCCTTATATACATACCCTGTCTGGTCTTATATACACACCCTGTCTGGCCTTATATACACACCCTGTCTGGCCTTATATACACACCCTGTCTGGCCTTATATACACACCCTGTCTAACCTTATATACACACCCTGTCTGGCCTTATATACACACCCTGTCTGGTCTTATATACATACCCTGTCTGGTCTTATATTCACACCCTGTCTAACCTTATATACACACCCTGTCTGGCCTTATATACACACCCTGTCTGGCCTTATATACACACCCTGTCTGGTCTTATATACACACCCTGTCTGGCCTTATATACACACCCTGTCTAACCTTATATACACACCCTGTCTGGCCTTATATACACACCCTGTCTGGCCTTATATACATACCCTGTCTGGTCTTATATACACACCCTGTCTGGCCTTATATACACACCCTGTCTGGTCTTATATACATACCCTGTCTGATCTTATATTCACACCCTGTCTGGCCTTATATACACACCCTGTCTGGCCTTATATACATACCCTGTCTGGTCTTATATTCACACCCTGTCTGGCCTTATATACACACCCTGTCTGGCCTTATATACACACCCTGTCTGGCCTTATATACACACCCTGTCTGGCCTTATATACACACCCTGTCTGGCCTTATATACACACCCTGTCTGGCCTTATATACACACCCTGTCTGGCCTTATATACACACCCTGTCTGGCCTTATATACACACGCTGTCTGGCCTTATATACATACCCTGTCTGGTCTTATATTCACACCCTGTCTGGCCTTATATACACACCCTGTCTGGCCTTATATACATACCCTGTCTGGTCTTATATACACACCCTGTCTGGCCTTATATACACACCCTGTCTGGTCTTATATTCACACCCTGTCTGGCCTTATATACATACCCTGTCTGGTCTTATATACACACCCTGTCTGGCCTTATATACATACCCTGTCTGGTCTTATATTCACACCCTGTCTGGCCTTATATACACACCCTGTCTAACCTTATATACACACCCTGTCTAATCTTATATACACACCCTGTCTGGCATTATATACACACCCTGTCTGGCCTTATATACACACCCTGTCTGGTCTTATATACACACCCTGTCTAACCTTATATACAACCCTGACTGGCCTTATATACACACCCTGTCTAACCTTATATAAACACCCTGTCTGGCCTTATATACACACCCTGTCTGGCCTTATATACACACCCTGTCTAACCTTATATACACACCATGTCTGGCCTTATGTACACACCCTGTCTGGCCTTATATACATACCCTGTCTGGTCTTATATACACACCATGTCTAACCTTATATACACACCCTGTCTAACCTTATATACACACCCTGTCTGGCCTTATATACACACCCTGTCTGGTCTTATATACACACCCTGTCTGGTCTTATATACACACCATGTCTGGCCTTATGTACACACCCTGTCTGGCCTTATATACATACCCTGTCTGGTTTTATATACACACCCTGTCTGGTCTTATATACACACCCTGTCTGGCCTTATATACACACCCTGTCTGGCCTTATATACACACCCTGTCTGGTCTTATATACACACCCTGTCTGGTCTTATATACACACCCTGTCTGGCCTTATATACACACCCTGTCTGGCCTTATATACATACCCTGTCTGGTCTTATATACACACCCTGTCTGGCCTTATATACACACCCTGTCTGGCCTTATATACACACCCTGTCTGGCCTTATATACACACCCTGTCTAACCTTATATACACACCCTGTCTGGCCTTATATACACACCCTGTCTGGCCTTATATACACACCCTGTCTGGCCTTTTATACACACCCTGTCTGGCCTTATATACACACCCTGTCTGGTCTTATATACACACCCTGTCTGGCCTTATATACACACCCTGTCTGGCCTTATATACACACCGTGTCTGGCCTTATATACACACGCTGTCTGGCCTTATATACACACCCTGTCTGGCCTTATATACACACCCTGACTGGCCTTATATACACACCCTGTCTGGCCTTATATACACACCCTGTCTGGCCTTATATACACACCCTGTCTGGCCTTATATACACACCCTGTCTAACCTTATATACACACCCTGTCTAACCTTATATACACACCCTGTCTGGCCTTATATACACACCCTGTCTGACCTTATATACACACCCTGTCTAACCTTATATACACACCCTGTCTGGTCTTATATACACACCCTGTCTGGTCTTATATACACACCCTGTCTGGTCTTATATACACACCCTGTCTGGTCTTATATACACACCCTGTCTGGCCTTATATACATACCCTGTCTGGCCTTATATACACACCCTGTCTAACCTTATATACACACCCTGTCTGGGCTTATATACACACCCTGTCTGGGCTTATATACACACCCTGTCTAACCTTATATACACACCCTGTCTGGCCTTATATACACACCCTGTCTGGCCTTATATACACACCATGTCTAACCTTATATACACACCCTGTCTAACCTTATATACACACCCTGTCTGGCCTTATATACACACCCTGTCTGGTCTTATATACACACCCTGTCTGGTCTTATATACACACCATGTCTGGCCTTATGTACACACCCTGTCTGGCCTTATATACATACCCTGTCTGGTCTTATATACACACCCTGTCTGGCCTTATATACACACCCTGTCTGGTCTTATATACACACCCTGTCTGGCCTTATATACACACCCTGTCTGGCCTTATATACACACCCTGTCTAACCTTATATACACACCCTGTCTGGCCTTATATACACACCCTGTCTGACCTTATATACACACCCTGTCTAACCTTATATACACACCCTGTCTGGTCTTATATACACACCCTATCTGGTCTTATATACACACCCTGTCTGGTCTTATATACACACCCTGTCTGGTCTTATATACACACCCTGTCTGGCCTTATATACATACCCTGTCTGGTCTTATATACACACCCTGTCTAATCTTATATACACACCCTGTCTGGCCTTATATACACACCCTGTCTGGCCTTATATACATACCCTGTCTGGTCTTATATACACACCCTGTCTAACCTTATATACACACCCTGTCTAATCTTATATACACACCCTGTCTGGCCTTATATACACACCCTGTCTGGTCTTATATACAAACCCTGTCTAACCTTATATACACACCCTGACTGGCCTTATATACACACCCTGACTGGCCTTATATACACAACCTGTCTAACCTTATATACACACCCTGTCTGGCCTTATATACACACCCTGTCTGGCCTTATATACACACCCTGTCTAACCTTATATACACACCCTGTCTGGGCTTATATACACACCCTGTCTGGGCTTATATACACACCCTGTCTAACCTTATATACACACCCTGTCTGGCCTTATATACACACCCTGTCTGGCCTTATATACACACCATGTCTAACCTTATATACACACCCTGTCTAACCTTATATACACACCCTGTCTGGCCTTATATACACACCCTGTCTGGTCTTATATACACACCCTGTCTGGTCTTATATACACACCATGTCTGGCCTTATGTACACACCCTGTCTGGCCTTATATACATACCCTGTCTGGTCTTATATACACACCATGTCTAACCTTATATACACACCCTGTCTAACCTTATATACACACCCTGTCTGGCCTTATATACACACCCTGTCTGGTCTTATATACACACCCTGTCTGGCCTTATATACACACCCTGTCTGGCCTTATATACACACCCTGTCTGGCCTTATATACACACCCTGTCTGGTCTTATATACACACCCTGTCTGGCCTTATATACACACCCTGTCTAGCCTTATATACACACCCCTGTCTGGCCTTATATACACACCCTGTCTGGCCTTATATACACACCCTGTCTGGCCTTATATACACACCCTGTCTGGTCTTATATACACACCCTGTCTGGCCTTATATACATACCCTGTCTGGCCTTATATACATCTTATATACACACCCTGTCTGGTCTTATATACACACCCTGTCTGGCCTTATATACACACCTGTCTGGCCTTATATACACACCCTGTCTGGCCTTATATACACACCCTGTCTGGTCTTATATACACACCCTGTCTGGTCTTATATACACACCCTGTCTGGCCTTATATACACACCCTGTCTGGTCTTATATACACACCCTGTCTGGCCTTATATACACACCCTGTCTGGCCTTATATACACACCCTGTCTGGTCTTATATACACACCCTGTCTGGCCTTATATACACACCCTGTCTGGCCTTATATACACACCCTGTCTGGCCTTATATACACACCCTGTCTGGCCTTATATACATACCCTGTCTGGTCTTATATACACACCCTGTCTAACCTTATATACACACCCTGTCTGGCCTTATATACACACCCTGTCTGGCCTTATATACACACCCTGTCTGGTCTTATATACACACCCTGTCTGGTCTTATATACACCCTGTCTGGCCTTATATAAAACGTCTGCAAAGCCTTATATACACACCTGTCTGGCCTTATATACACACCCTGTCTGGCCTTATATACACACCCTGTCTGGCCTTATATACACACCCTGTCTGGTCTTATATACACACCCTGTCTGGCCTTATATACACACCCTGTCTGGCCTTATATACACACCCTGTCTGGCCTTATATACACACCCTGTCTGGCCTTATATACACACCCTGTCTGGTCTTATATACACACCCTGTCTGGTCTTATATACACACCCTGTCTGGTCTTATATACACACCCTGTCTGGCCTTATATACACACCCTGTCTGGCCTTATATACACACCCTGTCTGGCCTTATATACACACCCTGTCTGGCCTTATATACACACCCTGTCTGGCCTTATATACACACCCTGTCTGGCCTTATATACACACCCTGTCTGGCCTTATATACACACCCTGTCTGGTCTTATATACACCCTGTCTGGCCTTATATACACACCCTGTCTGGTCTTATATACACACCCTGTCTGGTCTTATATACACACCCTGTCTGGCCTTATATACACACCCTGTCTGGCCTTATATACATACCCTGTCTGGTCTTATATACACACCCTGTCTGGCCTTATATACACACCCTGTCTGGCCTTATATACACACCCTGTCTGGCCTTATATACACACCTGTCTGGCCTTATATACACACCCTGTCTGGCCTTATATACACACCCTGTCTGGCCTTATATACAACACCCTGTCTGGTCTTATATACACACCCTGTCTGGCCTTATATACACACCCTGTCTGGCCTTATATACATACCCTGTCTGGTCTTATATACACACCCTGTCTGGCCTTATATACACCCTGTCTGGCCTTATATACACACCCTGTCTGGTCTTATATACACACCCTGTCTGGTCTTATATACACACCCTGTCTGGCCTTATATACACACCCTGTCTGGCCTTATATACACACCCTGTCTGGCCTTATATACACACCCTGTCTGGCCTTATATACACACCCTGTCTGGTCTTATATACACACCCTGTCTGGTCTTATATACACACCCTGTCTGGCCTTATATACACACCCTGTCTGGTCTTATATACACACCCTGTCTGGCCTTATATACACACCCTGTCTGGCCTTATATACACACCCTGTCTGGTCTTATATACACACCCTGTCTGGCCTTATATACACACCCTGTCTGGCCTTATATACACACCCTGTCTGGTCTTATATACACACCCTGTCTGGCCTTATATACACACCCTGTCTGGCCTTATATACACACCCTGTCTGATCTTATATACACACCCTGTCTGGCCTTATATACACACCCTGTCTGGCCTTATATACACACCCTGTCTAGCCTTATATACACACCCTGTCTGGCCTTATATACACACCCTGTCTGGCCTTATATACACACCATGTCTGGCCTTATGTACACACCCTGTCTGGCCTTATATACACACCCTGTCTGGCCTTATATACACACCATGTCTAGCCTTATATACACACCCTGTCTAACCTTATATACACACCCTGTCTGGCCTTATATACACACCCTGTCTGGTCTTATATACACACCCTGTCTGGTCTTATATACACACCATGTCTGGCCTTATGTACACACCCTGTCTGGCCTTATATACATACCCTGTCTGGTCTTATATACACACCCTGTCTGGTCTTATATACACACCCTGTCTGGCCTTATATACACACCCTGTCTGGCCTTATATACACACCCTGTCTGGTCTTATATACACACCCTGTCTGGTCTTATATACACACCCTGTCTGGCCTTATATACACACCCTGTCTGGCCTTATATACATACCCTGTCTGGTCTTATATACACACCCTGTCTGGCCTTATATACACACCCTGTCTGGCCTTATATACACACCCTGTCTGGCCTTATATACACACCCTGTCTAACCTTATATACACACCCTGTCTGGCCTTATATACACACCCTGTCTGGTCTTATATACATACCCTGTCTGGTCTTATATACACACCCTGTCTAACCTTATATACACACCCTGTCTGGCCTTATATACACACCCTGTCTGGCCTTATATACACACCCTGTCTGGTCTTATATACACACCCTGTCTGGCCTTATATACACACCCTGTCTAACCTTATATACACACCCTGTCTGGCCTTATATACACACCCTGTCTGGCCTTATATACATACCCTGTCTGGTCTTATATACACACCCTGTCTGGCCTTATATACACACCCTGTCTGGTCTTATATACATACCCTGTCTGATCTTATATTCACACCCTGTCTGGCCTTATATACACACCCTGTCTGGCCTTATATACATACCCTGTCTGGTCTTATATTCACACCCTGTCTGGCCTTATATACACACCCTGTCTGGCCTTATATACACACCCTGTCTGGCCTTATATACACACCCTGTCTGGCCTTATATACACACCCTGTCTGGCCTTATATACACACCCTGTCTGGCCTTATATACACACCCTGTCTGGCCTTATATACACACCCTGTCTGGCCTTATATACACACGCTGTCTGGCCTTATATACATACCCTGTCTGGTCTTATATTCACACCCTGTCTGGCCTTATATACACACCCTGTCTGGCCTTATATACATACCCTGTCTGGTCTTATATACACACCCTGTCTGGCCTTATATACACACCCTGTCTGGTCTTATATTCACACCCTGTCTGGCCTTATATACATACCCTGTCTGGTCTTATATACACACCCTGTCTGGCCTTATATACATACCCTGTCTGGTCTTATATTCACACCCTGTCTGGCCTTATATACACACCCTGTCTAACCTTATATACACACCCTGTCTAATCTTATATACACACCCTGTCTGGCATTATATACACACCCTGTCTGGCCTTATATACACACCCTGTCTGGTCTTATATACACACCCTGTCTAACCTTATATACAACCCTGACTGGCCTTATATACACACCCTGTCTAACCTTATATAAACACCCTGTCTGGCCTTATATACACACCCTGTCTGGCCTTATATACACACCCTGTCTAACCTTATATACACACCCTGTCTGGCCTTATATACACACCCTGTCTGGCCTTATATACACACCCTGTCTGACCTTATATACACACCCTGTCTAACCTTATATACACACAATGTCTGGCCTTATATACAGTATTTAGTCAGCCACCAATTGTGAAAGTTCTCCCACTTAAAAAGATGAGCGAGGCCTGTAATTTTCATGATAGGTACACGTCAACTATGACAGACAAATTGAGAAAGAAAAATCCAGAAAATCACATTGTAATGAATTTATTTGCAAATAAGTATTTGGTCACCTACAAACAAGCAAGATTTCTGGCTCTCACAGACCTGTAACTTCTTCTTTAAGAGGCTCCTCTGTCCTCCACTCGTTACCTGTATTAATGGCACCTGTTTGAACTTGTTATCAGTATAAAAGACACCTGTCCACAACCTCAAACAGTCACACTCCAAACTCCACTATGGCCAAGACCAAAGAGCTGTTAAAAGACACCATAAACAAAATTGTAGACCTGCACCAGGCTGGGAAGACTGAATCTGCAATAGGTAAGCAGCTTGGTTTGAAGAAATCAACTGTGGGAGCAATTATTAGGAAATGGAAGACATACAAAACCACTGATAATCTCCCTCGATCTGGGGCTCCACGCAAGATCTCACCCCGTGGGGTCAAAATGATCACAAGAACGGTGAGCAAAAATCCCAGAACCACACGGGGGGACCTAGTGAATGACCTGCAGAGAGCTGGGACCAAAGTAACAAAGCCTACCATCAGTAACACACTACGCCGCCAGGGACTCAAATCCTGCAGTGCCAGACGTGTCCCCCTGCTTAAGCCAGTACATGTCCAGGCCCGTCTGAAGTTTGCTAGAGTGCATTTGGATGATCCAGAAGAGGATTGGGAGAATGTCATATGGTCAGATGAAACCAAAATAGAACTTTTTTGGTAAAAACTCAACTCGTCATGTTTGGAGGACAAAGAATGCTGAGTTGCATCCAAAGAACACCATACCTACTGTGAAGCATGGGGGTGGAAACATCATGCTTTGGGGCTGTTTTTTCTGCAAAGGGACCAGGACGACTGATCCGGTAAAGGAAAGAATGAATGGGGCCATGTATCGTGAGATTTTGAGTGAAAACCTCCTTCCATCAGCAAGGGCATTGAAGATGAAACGTGGCTGGGTCTTTCAGCATGACAATGATCCCAAACACACCGCCCGGGCAACGAAGGAGTGGCTTCGTAAGAAACATTTCAAGGTCCTGGAGTGGCCTAGCCAGTCTCCAGATCTCAACCCCATAGAAAATATTTGGAGGGAGTTGAAAGTCTGTGTTGCCCAGCGACAGCCCCAAAACATCACTGCTCTAGAGGAGATCTGCATGGAGGAATGGGCCAAAATACCAGCAACAGTGTGTGAAAACCTTGTGAAGACTTACAGAAAACGTTTGACCTGTGTCATTGCCAACAAAGGGTATATAACAAAGTATTGAGAAACTTTTGTTATTGACCAAATACTTATTTTCCACCATAATTTGCTAATAAATTCATTAAAAATCCTACAATGTGATTTTCTGGAATTGTTTTTCTCATTTTGTCTGTCATAGTTGACGTGTACCTATGATGAAAATTACAGGCCTCTCTCATCTTTTTAAGTGGGAAAACTTGCACAATTGGTGGCTGACTAAATACTTTTTTCCCCCACTGTATATACACACAAAGCCTTATATAAACGTGTGTATATCATGTAGTATTGTGTGTGGGTTGGGGGAGGGGGGGGATGGGGGAAAGTGCATTTGTTTGGTGGTGGTGTGTGTGTGTGTTTGCGTGCGTGCTCATGTGTGTGTGTTAAATGCAATATGTGTGTGTGTATCTTTAGGTGTCAGAGCAGCAGCTGAACGATGCCATAGCCCAGGCTGTAGAGACCAGCAAACTAAAGCAGGACGCCAGTCAGTGGAGTATAAACGGTAACAACCTTTATCAACTCAGTGGAGTATAGACGGTAACAACCTTTATCAACTCCGTGGAGTATAGACAGTAACAACCTTTATCAACTCAGTGGAGTATAGACGGTAACAACCTTTATTAACTCAGTGGAGTATAGACGGTAACAACCTTTATTAACTCAGTGGAGTATAGACAGTAACAACCTTTATCAACTCAGTGGAGTATAGACAGTAACAACCTTTATCAACTCAGTGGAGTATAGACGGTAACAACCTTTATTAACTCAGTGGAGTATAGACAGTAACAACCTTTATCAACTCAGTGGAGTATAGACGGTAACAACCTTTATCAACTCAGTGGAGTATAGACAGTAACAACCTTTATCAACTCAGTGGAGTATAGACAGTAACAACCTTTATCAACTCAGTGGAGTATAGACGGTAACAACCTTTATCAACTCAGTGGAGTATAGACAGTAACAACCTTTATCAACTCAGTGGAGTATAGACAGTAACAACCTTTATCAACTCAGTGGAGTATAGACGGTAACAACCTTTATCAACTCAGTGGAGTATAGACAGTAACAACCTTTATCAACTCAGTGGAGTATAGACAGTAACAACCTTTATCAACTCAGTGGAGTATAGACGGTAACAACCTTTATCAACTCAGTGGAGTATAGACAGTAACAACCTTTATTAACTCAGTGGAGTGGGGCTGATGTCTGGTCCCGGCCCAGCAGTCCTCCCGCGATGCACCAAGCCCTGTCTGGACCCTGGTGTGGGAGACCCCGACCCTGGAGAGGGGTTGACGTCTGGTTCCGGCTCGGCAGTCCTCCCGCGAGGCACCAAGCCCTGTCTGGACCCTGGTGTGGGAGGCCCAGACCCTGAAGAGGGGCCGACGGGCTGGGGACACGCACCACTGGTTTGGTGCGAGGAGCAGGTACGGGCCTTACCGGGCTGGAGACACGCACCACTGGTTTGGTGCGAGGAGCAGGTACGGGCCTTACCGGGCTGGAGACACGCACCACTGGTTTGATGCGAGGAGCAGGCACGGGCCGTACCGGGCTGGGGACACGCACCACTGGTTTGGTGCGAGGAGCAGGTACGGGGCGCACCGGGCTGGAGACACGCACCACTGGTTTGGTGCGAGGAGCAGGCACGGGCCGTACCGGGCTGGGGACATGCACCACTGGTTTGGTGCGAGGAGCAGGTACGAGTCATACCGGACTGGAGACACGCACCACTGCGAGGAGCAGGCACGGGCCGTACCGCTCTGTGAAGGCGCACTGGCGGCACAGTGCGTAAAGCCGGCGCATAGCCTGGTGCCTGCACGGTCACACGCTCCTCAAAGCGAGTGCGGGGAGTTGGCTCTGCTAAACCTGGCTCCGCCAGCCTCTGCTCTAAGGACTGAGTTCTCTGCTGCTGGAGGGTTAACTCCTCTCTCAGCTCCTCCTGTTGTCTGGCCAGCTCCTCTCTCAGTGCTCTGAAACTTGGCTCCTCCAGCCTCTGCTCTAAGGGCTGAGTTCTCTGCTGCTGGAGGGTTAACTCCTCTCTCAGCTCCTCCTGTTGTCTGGCCAGCTCCTCTCTCCGTGCATCCACTGACTCCTTCTCCCTGAGGGCCTCCTACAGCGCCTCCTTCTGAAGGGAGAGCTCCTGCTCCCTCTTAACTAACAGCTCCCGTAAGGCGGTGGTCTCCTCTCTCAGAGTACTGAGCTGCAGGTCTTGGAGGGCATCTATCATAGCGGCTTCTTCTATAGCTATCTCCCTCTCCACAATCAGCCCTTCTAGGGCCTCCTGCTGCTCCGCCAACCACCCGTGTGCCCCCCCCAAAAATGTTTCTTGGGGCTACCTCTTAGGCTTCCTTCGTCGTCGCCGTTGATCCTTTCCTGCCTGGGCTTCTTCCTTCGCCCAGGGTCCCTTACCGGCCAATATCTCCTCCCATGTCCAGAATGTCTTCCCCACCTGTGTCCAGCATGTCTGCTCCTCCTGGCCACGCTGCTTGGTCCGTTGGTGGTGGGATCTTCTGTCACGTTTGTTGAGTAAAGGATCGGACCAAGGTGCAGCGTGGTATAAGTACATAGTTGTTTATTATTATATACACAGACAAAATAACAAAATCCAACAGACCGTGAAGTTCAAGAGGCTAAACATCCAACAAGCCAAACAGAAACAAGATCCCAGAACATATGTAGACAAAATGGCTGCCTAAGTATGATCCCCAATCAGAGACAACGATCAACAGCTGCCTCTGATTGGGAACCACACCCGGCCAACATAGAAATAGATAAACTAGATTTCACACCCTGACCAACCCAACTAGAGATCTCAATGTCAGGGCGTGACAGGAGTATAGACGGTAACAACCTTTATCAACTCAGTGGAGTATAGACAGTAACAATCTTTATCAACTCAGTGGAGTATAGACGGTAACAACCTTTATCAACTCAGTGGAGTATAGACAGTAACAACCTTTATCAACTCAGTGGAGTATAGACAGTAACAACCTTTATCAACTCAGTGGAGTATAGACAGTAACAACCTTTATCAACTCAGTGGAGTATAGACAGTAACAACCTTTATCAACTCAGTGGAGTATAGACAGTAACAACCTTTATCAACTCAGTGGAGTATAGACAGTAACAACCTTTATCAACTCAGTGGAGTATAGACGGTAACAACCTTTATCAACTCAGTGGAGTATAGACAGTAACAACCTTTATCAACTCAGTGGAGTATAGACAGTAACAACCTTTATCAACTCAGTGGAGTATAGACGGTAACAACCTTTATCAACTCAGTGGAGTATAGACAGTAACAACCTTTATCAACTCAGTGGAGTATAGACAGTAACAACCTTTATCAACTCAGTGGAGTATAGACGGTAACAACCTTTATCAACTCAGTGGAGTATAGACAGTAACAACCTTTATCAACTCTCAGCTAGTTTAGCGTCGCCAGACGATAATGCACACACATTACCTTCCGTAATATTACTGCATTGTGTTTCATCCCATCTCTCTCTCTCACCTACCTACCGATGACTGACCGACCTACCGACCTACCTACCGACCTACCTACCTACCTACCTACCTACCTACCTACCTACCTACCTACCTACCCTACCGACCTACCGACCTACCGACCTACCGACCTACCTACCTACCTACCTACCTACCTTTGTTTCTTTGTATCTTTGTTTCCATCTTTCTGGTCTCACTCTCTTTGTGTCTCTCTCTCCTTCTCCCTCTCCCTCTCCCTCTCCCTCTCCCTCTCCCTCTCCCTCTCCCTCTCTCTCTCTCTCTCTCTCTCTCTCTCTCTCTCTCTCTCTCTCTCTCTCTCTCTCTCTCTCTCACTTTCTGTCTCTCCCTGTGACCTCTTAACCCCAGGCCTGCGTAGGTCTGACCCCTGCTCCCACTCCAGAGGGAAGTGTGAGCGCTGTGTGGCGAGGAGCTTCAGCCAACTGACTGCCCGGCGAGCCCAGAAGAACATGACTCGCTCCTGTAGTGACAGCAACACATACAACCAGAACCCCCATCATAACCATCAGCACAACTGCTGCCCCGGACCAGGAACCAACCTGGTTAATGGTCAAACCCTGACTGTACCCAACCACAACACGCACCATAATCTGATGGGAAGGGTCCACAGCCTCGACATCCCCATGGTAACTCACCACAACCAGGCATCCCAGAATAAGATGAGAAAGGATTGGGTCGATGTGTTGTACATCGGTGTCTGTCATGTTTCTAGAGGTTCTAATACATCTTCATCTCGTGGTTCTAAGAGTTCTAAGGGTCATGGTTCTAGGGATTCTAATCCGTCTTTATCTCATGGGTTTAGGGCTTCTAGGGGTCATGGTTCTAGGGATTCTCATCCGTCTTTATCTCATGGGTGTAGGAGTTCTAGGGGTCATGGTTCTAGAGGTTCTAATACCTCTTTGTCTCATGGTTCTGAGAGTTCAAGGGGTCATGGTTCTAGGGGTCCTAATCCCTCTTGATATCATGGTTCTAGGGGTCCACGGCTGAGCCCTGGTGTGATAACAGACTGTCTGCACTGGTCTGCCCTGTGCCTGATGACGACTACAATGTCCCCTACAACTCCCCAGCAGCCAACCTCTCCAGCCAGCGTACCTTAGACCTGGCCACTAGGGGAAATAAGGTAGCTTAACTCCAGAGGTTTCCAAACAAGCTTCTGGAAGGCCACACTTTAGGCACCAAATGGAAGAATAATGCACTGAAACAGGCTGGGACTACCTGGAATTGTCCAGTAAGAAACGCTTATACAACACATATTTTCCTAATCTGACCCTAGAACAGGCCCAAAGCCCTGGCACCTCCAAGGAGGTACAGCAGACACCAGGACGTCACTAGTGAGGAGGGGGCCACTGGGGGCCTGCCGGACTCCAATGGTTCCAGTAGAGGCTCCCCTGTTAGAGAGGACGGATGGAGCCCCACACATACCAACTGTCAGGTAGGGAGAGAACATTATTTACACCTATTTACAACGATGGTTTGGTTTCTTACGTTTGGTGCCTAAAGAACACAACCCAGCGCAGCAAAGGACAGCATCTGACATAATCTCACTGTTTTTGTATTTTTTTTGTCCACAAGCAATATGCTAAAACATGCTGAATTTACTAAGTATACTCATATCTAACCAGTCATCTTGACTTAAACATGTATTACTCTGGATGGATGGATGGATTAATGAATAGGTATATTGTAAGCAGGTTTGAAAGGTTTTTGAAATAATTAATTTGAATTGATGGATCAAAGTATCTACATCTCAAACACAGTGATCAAAGTCATCTAAATATCGATGCATCTCAACAGGACAGCTTTATATGAATGTCTGTCATTCATTCATACTTCCTTAAATTTGAGGAAGAGCTGGACTGGATGCTTTTATTGCCCATAAATGGTAGCTACTGTAGGAAAGAAGGGGGCGTGCTCAAAATGTCTGTAAAACAGTGTAAAGAGTTGCATTGTCTTCATGCATCAGGCATCAGCTGTGGTCGAGACACGCTATTCTGTTTTGCATTGGTTCTTCCGCTTGCCTATTCTCTAAAACCACATTGTCTGTGAAGCTGATCTGCAGAGCTGGGTCGAGTTCATTAAGGCATGCAATGGAAACGTCTTAATACGAGAATGAAAGTTTCTTATTGGACAAGTCAAGGTAGTCCCAGTTTTTTTTCCATTTGGTGCCTAATGAACACCACAGGACAACATTAGGCATTAGTGCAGAGAAGGATAACATCAGACATTAGTGCAGAGAAGGATAACATTAGACATTAGTGCAGAGAAGGATAACATTAGACATTAGTGCAGAGAAGGACAACATTCGACATTAGTGCAGAGAAGGATAACATTAGACAGTAGTGCAGAGAAGGATACCATTAGACATTAGTGCAGAGAAGGATACCATTAGACAGTAGTGCAGAGAAGGATAACATTAGACAGTAGTGCAGAGAAGGATACCATTAGACATTAGTGCAGAGAAGGATAACTTTAGACAGTAGTGCAGAGAAGGATACCATTAGACAGTAGTGCAGAGAAGGATACCATTAGACATTAGTGCAGAGAAGGATACCATTAGACATTAGTGCAGAGAAGGATACCATTAGACAGTAGTGCAGAGAAGGATACCATTAGACAGTAGTGCAGAGAAGGATACCATTAGTGTCACGATCGTTTAAAGACTGGTCGAACCAAGGCGCAGTGTGATAAGCGTACATGTTTATTTAAACGAATAAACACACTACAAAACAACAAACAAAACGTGAAGTCCAAGGTAACACACAAACATACCATAACTGGAACAAGATCCCACAACTAACAGGTGCCAAAAGGCTGCCTAAGCATGGTCCCCAATCAGAGACAACGAGTTACAGCTGCCTCTGATTGGGAACCACCCCGGCCAACATAGATCTACACATTCTAGAATCTACACCATAGAACCAACATAACACGGAATATACACACCCTGACTCAACAAATAAACGTCCCCTGAGTCAGGGCGTGACAATTAGACAGTAGTGCATAGAAGGATACCATTATACATTAGTGCAGAGAATGATAACATTAGACAGTAGTGCAGAGAAGGATACCATTAGACATTAGTGCAGAGAATGATACCATTAGACAGTAGTGCAGAGAAGGATACCATTAGACAGTAGTGCAGAGAAGGATAACATTAGATATTAGTGCAGAGAAGGATACCATTAGACATAATCTCACTGTTTTTCTTATTCTCTGTCCATAAGCAATATGCTAAACCATGCTGAATTTACTAAATGCAGAATACTAATGTATTTTTCCTCTAACTAATGTGTATCGTCACATGTGTTGTTTCTGTATTCACATCTACATGCTTCCAGCTTTTTAGCAGTGTATACAAGGCTTTGAGAAAGAGCATAAGGTTACTATGTAGAAATGTATGTGGGACCGTTTCATACTCTTGAATGTGTGTTGGTGAATGTTTTGCATGGAGATTACTTTGGACTGAGAATAGAAAATATGAACATACCAATCATACCTTTTGTTTATTTTTTGCAGAATGTCATACATTCATGCCTTTGAGCAGGCATTGATGTCAAAATATGACACCTCTTCCCTATGTATCCTGTCCCTGAAACATTAAACCTTAAACCTGTCTCACAATGCAAGCTTTTATAGTAAGGATGGCCTCTCGATTCTGGAAGTATCTGCTTATGTGTTTGTAAGTGATTACCCTGTTATTCTGAACGATGCTTGTGTTATACCCACATCAAGCATGAAGCTTTTGGATATCATAGAATGGCCTTGCCTTGGCATTGTGTGTGATCCAATTACGTTCTGCATCTGGTCGTTGTGAGTGTGATGAATGGATGCATGTCCATGTGAAGTTGTGGAGGTTAACGGGCGACAGTAAATGCAGGGTGAATTGCTTTCTGCGGTCGGAGGCTGAGTGGTGCGCTCAACGTTTTAACTTCCTGTTTATGTGTGTTCCAGGAAGTAGAGAGTGAGAGAGTAAGAGAGAGAGAAAGAGAGAGAGAACACTCAGGGGGAAGTGGAGAGAATCTCACCCACTCTGACGCTCACTCTGCTGCCATCACCGACTGCCCTCGATACTCATCCTGCACAGAAGACAGACCACACACAGGTACCGTATGGCTACCTTGCCAAACTTCATGTGGACATTTCCTATGATTACCCTCTTTATATAATTTATGACACTATTCGTTAAAAACGAATTTATAACATCTATGCTGTGCGTTATAAATGTGCTTTTGAAGAGGGCATGCCTAGGAAGGGATACTTTCTTTTTGTCAGTCACATTCAGTTTCCAAAAACAAATTAGAATACAGCATTTGTACAGTACAGAGGCAACAGTCAAATATCCAGCTCCTTGAGACACCTATAGGGGCCATTTGCAGTTCGTTTCCTGTGAAGATGTTTCCTGAAAGACAACACGTTGTTTAGATTAGTTGTGAATGCCAGCTTTGTGAACGTCATCTTTAGATCATTTCTTACATTGTGATATTTAATGGCACCACAACTTATTATTTACTTACATTAGTAAAGCAGAAAGCTGTGCAGGTATGAATGCATTATTGCAGTGAGGGTAGTGTGAGTCTAGCTCATTGTGAAGCACTTGTATCTCTCCTCCTCTTAGATTGTGTTTCCTGTGTTGTGTCTGTGTTCAGGTGCTGAGTCTGCCCTCCACCTCTGCTCCCAGAGTAAGAGGCCGGGCCTGAGGAGGCAGGCTCGCGTGGAGCAGCTCACCCCAGAAAAGCTTCACGACCCCTGGGTTAGGATCTCCGACAGCCCCCCTGATCTTGGAGGTCCTGGAGACCCCCATCACAACCAGAGTCCGAATCATCCGAGCCCACACCAACACAACACACACTCCCACAATAGCACACATCAACAACAAACACACCATCTCAGCTCACACCACGACGCAACACACACTCCATCCCAACCAGTCGCCATGAGCCAAAGGAGTGAGTTTCCTGAGCTTCCTGAACTCAACAGTACTTCCGACCACCACACCACCCCAGACCCCACCACCCCCTCCACCCCTGCCTCCCTAATCTCCACCCCTAGCCCAATGACTGAGGACCCCCCAGGGGTGAGGAAGGCCCCCCCGGTTGCCCCCAAGCCTATGTGGAACCGTCAGAGCCTCAGGAGTATCAGGAACGGGAGGCCCCAGCCGGAGCTGGCCAAACCCCTGGACAACAGAGGCGGTGGAACGTACGTAGTGTTTCTCCATAACATTTATCTTTGTCTTTTGTTTTATAGCAATGTATAAAAGGCGGTTTAGTCTTGCCTGAGATCTGAAGACTTGTGTTAGCGCCTAAAGCGTACACCTTTATTTCAGTGGGTTAAGGTGGTGTTGAAGTGTATAGGTGACCTGGGTTTGATTCCCAGTGTTGTGTGTTCATGAGTTATAAGCCAACAACAATTTCTGTCTCATGTAAATTGTCCAGGTGGATGGACAATAACGTTTTTAAATGTGTATTTCAACAGCACCTTCGGGGTAAGTCTACGGCCCACCTCCTCTGCAGCCAACCTGTCAATCAAGCAGAAGATCCATTCATTTGAGACCTTCTCTAGTCCTGATGGTAAGGGTCAGGAGAGGTGGGGCAACAACAGGAGGCCCCTAGCCCCCTCCACCTCCCTCCCTCTGAAGGACAAGGCACCCATCAGGAGTGACCCCCCTCTCTTAGAGGAGAATGGTACAATCCAACATGACATGGGCAAAGGAGCTAAAGTGACCTCTCCAATCTCTGACGAGGAAAAGGACGGAAGGGTGTCCTCTTCTCCCCTTGCAGCCTCTCCTCACTCCACCCATCCTCCCTCTCCTGCCTCCCACCCTTCTCCTCCAACCTGCTTTTCTCTTCTTCCGACCCCCCACCCTGCCTCGGAGCTCCAGACCCCAGTGGAGCTCCAGACCCCAGTGGAAGAGACAACAGACACCAATACAGAAATCTCTGACTCACCATCCCCCGAGGACACCACCACCACCCCATCCACCCTAGAGGCATCTCTCCCGAGGCCGACCCCAGAAACAGAGCCCCTGGATGAGGCTGTGGAGGCCTCCGTCTCCCCCCTCTGGCCCGGTGCCCAGGAGGTCCAGCAGCTCCAAGGGAGAAAGCCTTGGTCCACTACAACCACCAGAGGAGGGGGGAGGGAGACCAGAGCCATGCCCAGGCTCAGGGCAAGCAGGCCAGCCTGCGGACGCGTAGCCTTCCCCTGCCTGCCTCTCCCTCCCCAGATGGGTCAACAACTCTAAGAGGACTGGAGGGAGAGAGCCTGGGGAAGATACTTTCCTTCAGTAAACAGGTGCGTCTTTGGTCACACTTTACATTACATCACATTGTCCAAGTGTAAATTGTAAAATGTCCAATAAAATGTATGAAATGTATGAAATGTCACACAAGCTTCATACCAGCTGAATAACCCATGTAATTACTCTGTAACAGGTAAGTGCATGCAATACATTTGTAGCTGTCATTTAGTGTGTGGATTGTGCGCACCTGCGACACTTGGCAATAGTTTGTTTGGGATACAATATAATTTATATATTATTCTGTTATATTTCATTATATTCTTACTGTAAAATATATGTGTGTTGACCGTGGTAAGGGCACAGGAATATAAATGTATTGTCTGCTAAATGAACAAATGAACTACAGGCTATCCCACTGGGCACAGACGTCAATTTAACATCAAATCAACGTCTATAACGTGGAAATGACGTGGAAATAACGTGGAAACAACATTAATTTAAACACTGTGTGCCCAGTGGGATGCCATCGGCATGGTGCATAGCCAGACTAAGCACCGTAACATACAGTCAACTCAACTATTCTGTTCTTTTTGAATTCGTTTTTTTTCCCACCTCAATTTTCTTAGATAAAATGCTTATTATTCTCATATAGTGTTGTGAACAGATAATGATTTAAGTGGTTCATTATGTTGATCATGTCCTTGAGATAGTAATTAATAATAATAATAAATAATTTGGTACATTACGGTGTAGGCTGCTGATGGCAATAAGTGTCGGCAGACATTGAATTTGAAGTCGATTCACCCGGTTGGGATTGGGCAATTTATTTTGGACTAATTGGATAATTCCTTTAGACTATTATAGTATGAACACGTGAGAATTGTTTGCCACATGGTGTAAGAAGGTGCCTCCTGAGGTGGGATGAAGGATAGAAAAGAACAGCAGGGCCCTAACCATAACATGTTTTATACTCTGCTCTGCTCTACTCTGCTCTACTCTACTCTGCTCTACTCTACTCTACTCTACTCTGCTCTACTCTACTCTACTCTACTCTACTCTGCTCTGCTCTACTCTACTCTACTCTACTCTGCTCTACTCTACTCTACTCTACTCTACTCTGCTCTGCTCTGCTCTGCTCTACTCTACTCTACTCTACTCTACTCTGCTCTGCTCTGCTCTGCTCTGCTCTACTCTACTCTACTCTACTCTACTCTACTCTACTCTGCTCTGCTCTGCTCTGCTCTGCTCTGCTCTACTCTACTCTACTCTGCTCTGCTCTGCTCTGCTCTGCTCTGCTCTGCTCTGCTCTGCTCTGCTCTGCTCTACTCTACTCTACTCTACTCTACTCTGCTCTACTCTGCTCTGCTCTGCTCTGCTCTACTCTACTCTGCTCTGCTCTGCTCTATTCTACTCTGCTCTGCTCTGCTCTACTCTACTCTACTCTACTCTACTCTACTCTACTCTACTCTACTCTGCTCTGCTCTGCTCTGCTCTGCTCTGCTCTGCTCTACTCTGCTCTGCTCTGCTCTGCTCTGCTCTGCTCTGCTCTACTCTACTCTGCTCTGCTCTGCTCTGCTCTGCTCTACTCTACTCTGCTCTACTCTGCTCTACTCTACTCTGCTCTACTCTACTCTACTCTACTCTACTCTGCTCTGCTCTACTCTGCTCTGCTCTGCTCTGCTCTACTCTACTCTACTCTGCTCTACTCTGCTCTGCTCTGCTCTGCTCTACTCTACTCTACTCTACTCTACTCTACTCTACTCTACTCTGCTCTATTCTATTCTACTCTACTATACTCTACTCTACTCTACTCTGTTCTATTCTACTCTACTCTACTCTACTCTGCTCTACTCTACTCTACTCTGCTCTGCTCTGCTCTGCTCTACTCTACTCTACTCTACTCTACTCTACTCTGCTCTGCTCTATTATATTCTACTCTACTCTACTCTACTCTACTCTACTCTACTCTACTCTACTCTACTCTACTCTACTCTACTCTACTCTATTCTATTCTACTCTACTCTGTTCTATTCTACTCTACTCTACTCTACTCTGCTCTGCTCTACTCTACTCTACTCTATTCTACTCTACTCTGCTCTACTCTACTCTACTCTACTCTACTCTGCTCTGCTCTATTCTACTCTGCTCTACTCTACTCTACTCTACTCTACTCTACTCTACTCTACTCTACTCTACTCTACTCTACTCTACTCTACTCTACTCTACTCTACTCTACTCTACTCTACTCTACTCTGCTCTACTCTACTCTACTCTACTCTACTCTACTCTACTCTACTCTACTCTACTCTACTCTACTCTACTCTACTCTACTCCAGGTGTCCCATGCCCTGATGCGTTCCATGCACTCCCTACTCCCCTCCCCTTGTCCAACTGTGCCGGGTAACCCTGGGTCAGACCCTCCCCCTGCATCCCCTCTAGTCAGCAGCCCGGAGGAGCCCGACCCGGCCCAGAACACCCCCCTCTCCCCTGGCCCCGACAGCAACGAGAATAGCTTCTCTGTCAGGTAAAAACTCTCTGAAAAACATCAACATACAGCATATTCTAGGGTTGGGGTCAATTCCATTACAATCAATTCAGGAAGTAAAATGAAGTTCATATTCCAGTTTTTCTCAATGCTTCTCTATTTAGGAAGTTGGAATTTCAGTTTACTTCCTAAATTGATGTAATTGAAATGGAATTGACCCTTACCCTGGTATATACAGCATATTCTCGGTTTCAATGACTGACACCACACAGCTGTACACACACTACCACTCAGGTGATTGGATGAGAAGGTATAAATATACACTGATTTCACAAGAGCTGAAAATAGTCTAGTATGTCTACAGACCTACACTGTAGTAGTGCTTGCTATGAAAAAAAGTAAGATAGCACTGGAAGTCAGATTCTGCAAAGGGGAGATGGCTTTGGCATGTTTTAGATCAAATGTTTTAGATCAAATCTTACTGTGTTTTGTCCCTGCTTCACAGTGCTTAATGCAACCTTGGCAGTATCATCTTTAGTAAGAGGAAGTATGAACACAGGAAGTTGCACGTCTTATTCCTGTTATGTGTGATTATGTCTAAGGTGTTAATCTGACTGAAACCCTCTCAGAGTTGAGTCTGTAACAGATTGACAATGTTAAAACATAAATCTCTATTTTTCATACAGTGAAATGCATGATTATGAGAGTAGCTACGACGAACCTGTAATACAGAATGTGTGTGTGTGAGAGAGTGTAATCTGTATGTGACCAGTCAGTCAGTGTGTCAGTTGAACTCTGTTTGCTTCCTTATTCCTCTCAGCCTATCTGATCTGAGGCAGTGTACCATTGAGCGGGGGGAGGAGGGAAGGGACCTGGTCTCACGCCCATCCCTGTCAGCATGTGCCCACTCTGTCATATCAGCCATCCCTCCACAGCAGATACAGACCATGATCCAGGAAGTGAAAGCTCTGGATGAGGAAACTCTGAAGGTGAGACTTTATCTGTCTGTCTGTCAGTCTGTCTGTCTGTACGGCATGTCTGCTTCATTGTTTTTATTTTATTTGGAGGACCATCCACCTCTTCCTCCCTAGAAGGGCCTCACTGACTGTACAGTGAGGGAAAAACGTATTTGATCCCCTGCTGATTTTGTACGTTTGCCCCACTGACAAAGACATGATCAGTCTATAATTTTAATGGTAAGTTTATTTGAACAGTGAGAGACAGAATAACAACAACAAAAATCCAGAAAAACACATGTCAAAAATGTTATAAATGTATTTGCATTTTAATGAGGGAAATAAGTATTTGACCCCTCTGCAAAACATGACTTAGTACTTGGTGGCAAAACCCTTGTTGGCAATCACAGAGGTCAGACGTTTCTTGTAGTTGGCCACCAGGTTTGCACACATCTCAGGAGGGATTTTGTCCCACCCCTCTTTGCAGATCTTCTCCAAGTCATTAAGGTTTCGAGGCTGACGTTTGGCAACTCGAACCTTCAGCTCCCTCCACAGATTTTCTATGGGATTAAGGTCTGGAGACTGGCTAGGCCACTCCAGGACCTTAATGTGCTTCTTCTTGAGCCACTCCTTTGTTGCCTTGGCCGTGTGTTTTGGGTCATTGTCATGCCGGAATACCCATCCACAACCCATTTTCAATGCCCTGGCTGAGGGAAGGAGGTTCTTACCCAAGATTTGATGGTACATGGCGCCGTTCATCGTCCCTTTGATGTGGTGAAGTTGTCCTGTCCACTTAGCAGAAAAACACCCCCAAAGCATAATGTTTCCACCTCCATGTTTGACGGTGGTGATGGTGTTCTTGGGATCATAGGCAGCATTCCTCCTCCTCCAAACACGGCGAGTTGAGTTGATGCCAAAGAGCTCGATTTTGGTCTCATCTGACCACAACACTTTCACCCAGTTCTCCTCTGAATCATTCAGATGTTCATTGGCAAACTTCAGACGGGCCTGTATATGTGCTTTCTTGAGCAGGGGGACCTTGCGGGCGCTGCAGGATTTCAGTCCTTCACGGCATAGTGTGTTACCAATTGTTTTCTTGGTGACTATGGTCCCAGCTGCCTTGAGATCATTGACAAGATCCTCCCGTGTAGTTCTGGGCTGATTCCTCACCGTTCTCATGATCATTGCAACTCCACGAGGTGAGATCTTGCATGGAGCCCCAGGCTGAGGGAGATTGACAGTTCTTTTGTGTTTCTTCCATTTGCGAATAATCACACCAACTGTTGTCACCTTCTCACCAAGCTGCTTGGCTATGGTCTTGTAGCCCATTCCAGCCTTGTATAGGTCTACAATCTTGTCCCTGACATCCTTGGAGAGCTCTTTGGTCTTGGCCATGGTGGAGAGTTTGGAATCTGATTGATTGATTGCTTCTGTG
>NW_025535513.1:67500-94633 GCF_020615455.1 Coregonus clupeaformis
AATATAACTAGAATAATTTGAAATCAATGCAAAAATCACTAGGCCAGCAGTAAAATTCTAAAGTGAACAAAAAAGATGAAAACATTATTTTGAGTGTTAGAATGAAAGAGATTACATCTTTCCTTCCCTCTTTCTAGCAATTTGAGCACATCCACGTGGTGATTCTGCACAAGGAGGAAGGAGCAGGTCTGGGTTTCAGCATCGCTGGTGGGATAGACCTGGAGAGCAAGGCCACCACAGTGAGTATACTGTGGACTCTGTAACCATACTGAAAGGCCCACCACATAACTATAACCCAATCACACTCTAAGGTCATGCTAGAGCAGATGAAAAGTGATGATATCGTCAGAATTTATGTTAAAGATTGTATTTCTATGTCATGTGTGCTATCTGGGGGAGTTGAGAATTCTGCAGAAGACACGTTTCTGTTGTTCACTGTAACATATTGTATGGACAATAAAGTTGTATTGTATTGTACAACATACAGTGTCTGTCTTGTTAGGCGTATGATTTTGGACTTAAAGATTAAAGATAGGATCCCATGGCTATAAATCCCTGATACTGTCCTTTCTAGCATGGCCAGATAGTGGCAACTCTACAAAATGTCTGCCGCCTGCTCCACCAATCAAGGCGAATTGCTTAGAATGGGAAAGTCCATTGTTAACGCTCTGGTGACATTCCTCCCTCCCCCCAGGTGCATCGTGTTTTCCCCCATGGCCTGGCGGCTCAAGAGGGAACCGTGGAGAAGGGTGACGAGGTGCTGTCCATCAACGGCCAGACACTAAGGGGCGCGACACACGCCGATGCCACCGCCACACTGCGCCAGGCCCGCACCATGAGACTGGCCGTGGTGGTGGTGAGCAAGGGGAGAGAGGGAGGAGGAGGAGGAGGAGAAGAAGGAGGGAACAAGGCTGGTGATCCCTCTATCAGCAGTAGCAGTACAGACCTCAACCCTACAGGTGAGTAGAAGGTGATCAGACAAGTTCACCTAGTAAGACAGCACACCCAAAACCGTGTGGTCCCAATGTGTAGGTGTGTGTGCGTGCACATCAAATCAAATCCAATTTTATTGGTTGCAAACACATATTTAGCAGATGTTATTGTGGATGTAGCAAAATGCTTGCATTTGTGGCTGTATCATACAGTGTATGTACTGTATGTATACGTTGGTTGTTCATTCGCTCTCTCTCTCTCGCTCTCTCTCTCGGTCTGTCTGTAGTGGAGGATGGGGGAGCCATGCTGACTGTGGAGCTGGAGACAGGAGGAGGGGGGCGGGGGATCAGTTTGGAAGGGAGGTACAGTATCTATCCACAGAGACAGGTCTCTGGTCATCAACGGGATCTTTAAAGGTACAGTACTATCCACAGATACAGGTCTCTGGTCATCAACAGGATCTTTAAAGGTACAGTACTATCCACAGAGACAGGTCTCTGGTCATCAACGGGATCTTTAAAGGTACAGTACTATCCACAGATACAGGTCTCTGGTCATCAACAGGATCTTTAAAGGTACAGTACTATCCACAGAGACAGGTCTCTGGTCATCAACAGGATCTTTAAAGGTACAGTACTATCCACAGGAGTAAAAGGGATAGTTCACAAAAAAGTTAATATTTGGAGACAGTGGCCAGGTAAACAAAACCAAAGCATGGATTGCTGCCTTACCATGTCCCTAAACCCTTACAGGGTAAGGAAACCGATATATCATTTTGTAATTTGGGTGAACTTTAAAAAGCAATAATGTGCCATTTAGCAGACACTGTTATCCAAGTGACTTACAGTAGTGTGTGCATACATTTTTAGTATGGGTGACCACAGCAGGAATCAAACCAACGATCTTGATGTTACAAGTACCATGCTCTACCAGCTGAGCCACACAGGACCTGTTCTTAACACGTTTAACAATTGATTTTATGGTTAGAAAAGTTGTGATGTCACAGAAAGTAGGAAAGCATGCAAACAACGCAGAGAAATACAGTTTTATAAGCTTACATTTTTATAAAATGGGGGAGGGGAAGCTGATCCCAGATCTGCAGCTAGGGGAAACTTTACCCCAGACCAATGTGTGACAGTGTGTTCTCCTGCTCCCTAATAGGTGGCGCTGCGGAGCAGAGTGGGTTGCAGTCTGGCGATGAACTGCTGCAGGTCCAGAGCTCCTCCCTCCAGGAGCTGAGCCGCTTCGAGGCCTGGAACATCGTCAAAGCTCTGCCTGAGGGGCATATCACTCTAGTCATCCGGAGGAGGAAGGAGGATGAGGCAGAAGGCTCTGCCTGAGGGGCATCTCACTGTAGTTATCAGGAGGAGGAAGGAGGAGGAGACTGAGGAGTTAGCCCTAGACACTGTTTACACTTAATTGGTATCCAGATACAATCGACCACAATTACACTTCTCAAAAAATGTGGGCACAATTAGAATGTGGACAAGATCAGGACAAAGGACTCATATTAGCACCAGGTATAAACGGGGCTATTGATTCTCAAGATGTGGCCACATTTATGGACAGGTGTCCGCGATTAAAATACCTATTGTGATTGGATTGTGATCAGATCTTCCTGACCACCTCCGGAGGTAGTCAGGCACACATTGTGTCTGGGTATCTTACAAGTGTAGATGGATGTGGACAGTGAAACCATTTAAATCATCATTATCCGGCCCTCTAAAACCATTGACAGGTGGGGCCATTGTCTTTTGGCATCAATATGTGTCTTTAAATAAATAAATACATATTATTTTGAAAGAATATCTGTGGAATAATTTCATACAGGGAGGGACCAGTAAATCTGGTCACCATGTGGACACAGTGGACGGCTAAGAGACACATTTTAATACAACGTGTCGATGCAATGGCAGAAATGTGGCCACTATCAGAATGTGGACAACGGCCTCGATTCAGTCTGTATCGCTGAAGTTCAGCGTTATAGCACAATTGAAAATTAAAGGTAATTTCCGATTGAGCCGACATATGCAGCGTTTACCCTGAACGCATTCTCTGCCTTTATATTTCAATCATGCTGAAGTGCAGGTCTTCAGCGCTACGGATTGAATAGAGCCCTAGCACGCAAGTTAGCACCAGGTATAAACAGGGCCAACTGGAACACAAATCAACCGCAAGCCATCATACCATTTCATATGAGCACTATTAACATACTGTAATTATGAATATAATATCTATATTCTAGATCAAATCATATTGCAATGAAGATCAGGGACTGTTGCTGTAGAGAGCGGTGAGTTGACAGGTGCTTTGCTCTGACTGCCTTCCTACACCCAGAACTTCTAGATCAGGGACCACAGTGAATTTGAGATTTGCACAGATATACAGTATTTACATGAAGGAAGGGAGAGACATTCCATTGCTTTTGGTTGTTAGAAATAGTGTACAATACTGTAATGTAGTCCAAAAGATTATGACACTGATACAAAATATTTAAAATGGGATTTGCGTTTTTCATGGAATATTGTGGTATTGCGCTTGATGTTGGAATCATTATTTAAACCAAAGACTATGAGTTGGATTTAATCCATATCGCGGAAGATCAGCATCAAAATGTAAAGTTAATTTCCATTTACCATGAATGCAGTCTCCGCGACCACAGGGACATTGCCTTTAATTGTAAATCACGCTATAAAGCGGATCTTCAGCCCTACGGATTTAATAGAGCCCCTTAATTAGTTTATTAGATGACAATGGAAGAATCTCAATTGCATTCTCCTCGCGTCCTCTCTCCTTCTGAAAAACCATTGGATGAGAAAGCCAGAGGTCCCGCCCCTCTGACCTTATCCTCCAATTGGTTTTGAGAAGGAATCCAGGCGAGAGGACGCGAGGAGGATGTAATTGAGATTCTCCCAATGAGTCAAACCAAAGACATAACTAAACTGGAGCAAATGTTCACCTTGTTTTGTCACCTAATTTGATATCGAGGAAAAACACAGGGTGTGAACATTTTGTACCAAAATCTATTGGAATATAGATACTTAAAACTCTGTATAATATTGGTACTAAAGCTTTTTCCTCAAGATACATTATATTAATAAAATAATTTAATCCAGTCTGTCTGTCGATCTGTATGTGTATGTTTCAAAAGTTTATTCACAAGACTGTTGTGCCAATAACCATTCACATTTTAAAACCTATATAGTTATTTGACTTCATATGGAACGAACAGATGCATTTATCACTCAGTTAATGAGACTATGAGAGTTGTAGGCAAAACGACTTTAACTTTCCCAAAATTCCCAGGTTTTCCAGAAATCCTGGTTGGAGGATTCTGCATTTCCTGCTTATTCCCTTCTGATTTTGGGAGCTTCCAAACATGACTTCTGGGAAAGTTGAGTAACCATTATTCATCCATCATTGTGTAATCCACCACTTCTCTTCTCCGGTCTTTGAAAACAGCCGGTGAATTTGTGTAGTGGGTATAATCATTTTCCTACTTGTGGTGATGGTAATATAATACGACAAGGAAGAAGGACAACATTGGATGTAACCGTCAGTCATTTTTAATGCAGATGCTGGTGAAATACAAAATCTGTTGGGTGGAACACACAGTATACAGTACAGTCCTACAGTACAGTAGAGTGCAGGTTAAGATTAGGGTTGCAAAATTCTGGTAACTTTCCCCAATTTCACAGGTTTTCCAGAAATACTGGTTGGAGGATTTCCAGATTCCCTGTTTATTCCAGGAATCTTCCAAATGAAATTTCTGGAAAACTTGGAAATGTTGGAAAAATTACTTTCATTGACAACTTAACTAATAGTATATTTCGATAGCAGCCATTTTCCATAGCAGCTGTTTTTTCCCCCAATCAGGAGTTGAGGACAACAGACAGCATTCAACACGTACCCTAAAACATACATCTGCCGCAAAATGCATTATCGAGTAAATGTAAAAAACAAGCCACCAATAGACAATGTGTGTACTCTGACGTTAAGACAGCAATACACTGTAGGTAGGTATGATCTTCAGCCTCCGGTTACAGTACAACAACACACATCAAAACAATGCCTTAATAGTATTACACCAACAAAAGGCAAATGATTACTTAAAAAAGCAAGCATATAGGACATGGTTGTGAATGAGGTGGAATGCAATGCACTTGTAAAGGTTTGTCAGTTAAGGTTAATATCCACTCGGGATAAGAGAGGAAGTTTAGTAGTGCGTTTTCATTTCAAAAGGAAACTTAACCACGAGGAAAAAAAGATTGATCTTAAAACATTATTAGTAAAATGGCTTATCATCATACATGTAGAGGACTCAGCAGGCATGCAGATGGTTGACTGTACAGCACTGTGAAGACACATTCTAGGGCTATATCTCAATACTCTGAAGAGGCTTCCTCTCCACCTGATAGGGATATATCTCAATACTCTGAAGAGGCTTCCTCCACAAAACAATAAGCTATTGAGACGCACCCTGCCCTAGATGGATGGCCATGCCCTCTTGTGCCATACCAAAGACAGTGGTTTTCTCAACTCTATGCTGGTAATATGTTTCTTTACAGTGTAAATGGCACACTACTCACAGCTGATCCCAGAATATGGCAGTCCTATGCTGCTGCTGTGCTTAAAAATATGTTGGGACTCCAGGGCTGTCCCTAATGGCACCCTACTCCCTATATAGTGCACTACTTTTGACCAGAGCCTTATGGGACAAATACCATGTCTACTCTAGCGGAGGTCCCTTTGTACATTCTTCATTAGATGAAGCTGTTCATATTGCCATTTGCCCATACATACTGCAAATACCTTTGCTTAAGAATAATTCTGTGTTCTGTGTTTGACATCTACATACTACATGGAGAAAAGTAACTGAGGCAGGAACCCATGCTTGGAGGTTAGGTGTATATACAGCCAGCAGATGTCAAGGTTAGGAATAGGATAGAGTTGAGGGGCTGGGTTATTGTAACCAGAAACCATCTGCCGGCTGTATATACATCCTCTAAAGGTTATTGGTTAAAGCTGGAATCCTTAATGGTAAAACAGCCATGTCCATAACTCTTTCCAGTTACTGCAAACAACAAACAATGTTTTTTCCATCTCAGGCATCATTGCACGCGCAATAGAAGACCACAATATGTACTGCAAAATTTGTTTTACGCATGCTACGGCGACGCTCCTCAGCTCGGCAACAAATACAATAACAATGGTTGTGGCGCGTTTCCCCTACTGCGGATTCCATCTTTAAGGTATCGGTTAAAGGGCTGTGGAGACAGATTAAACTGGAACTTTTCAAGTACAGTACTACTGTATACAAAGGACAACAAAAAAATGAGGTATGACTTCGTCCCAATGGAATCCGATTCCATTCTGGGGTTCCTGTAAGGTCCATGCAACATGCATGTTACTGTAGGTAGGATTCAGCCAGTGTAACGGAATGGACTGTATTCAACAGCAACAGTACAAAAGGGAAGGAGGACATATCCTCCGTGTGTCTACATAATATACAAAATATAGATTTCAAATCTATTCTCATTATTTTGGGGTGGGAATTGGTGGGGGGGTTCATGAACAGGAACTACATTATGTCCAATAATGTAACGTGTGTTTTTGTGGGGTGGGTTCATGATGGTGTTTGTACTCATTCTTGTTACAATCGGGGGGAGAAATAACATACAGATTGCACCTTTAACATCAGGGCTAAGGTCAATTCCATTTCAATCGCTTCAATTCAAGAAAACTACCCATGAACCTCTATGAGAAATTCATATTCAATCTTTTTCCAGAGTTAAATGAATGAAATTAGAACAGACCCTCCCACCTTTTTGTAAGACAGTGGCCACCAGACCTGGTCCTAGAGAGCAACAGCACCAGGGGTGCAGGCTTTTGCTCCAGCACTAACACACCATTATTACATAAATTAACCAAGACCTCAACGACCTGAAATCAGCTGTGTTAGTGCTGGGACAAAACAAGCTGCACTCCTTCCTTCCCCTCATGTCATCCAATATCATCTCCCTTTGAACCAGTATGCTCTTAGGATACAGTTGCTCCAAGCCAAGGCCAGGTGGCCACTCTTTTAAAGAGGCTGTACAGAAGTTTAGTTGCTAATTGTTTATCTACATTTTTGGCTTGAGTGTTGCCTGTATGGTTGATATAACATTATTTATTGACTCATGAAACAACACAATCCTTAGTTTTAGGCTAGAAATATATGCTTTAGCTCATTGGTGTGAGGAGGTGTGCCCCTTGCTCTCAATAAGGATATAAAAAAATCCATTTAGATCCATCTGTCCCTTTCAGGTAAAAAGCGATTCATAGCTAATCACTGCGTTTTTTGGTCCCCCTGAAGGCTGGTCCTAGATCTGAGTACCGCCTGTTGCCAGGAGTTGGTTATGGAGCACAAACAGATCTGGGACCAGGGCTAAGGGAAGGTATAGTATGAGTGTATCAGTGATCCTTGAGGGACTTGACGGCCTTGGCCAGGTTGCTGTAGAACTCCACCATGCTGGATGGGAAAAGGAGTCGACCACGGAGCGCAGGCAGGAAGCCCCCAGATCCGTCTGGAAGAAACTGAACAGCTGTGTTTTGTTCGGCTCCCTGGGAGAGACAGAGACGTTGAATTTACACTATACTTTATGAACAATATTAGAAAGTGCTTCTTCAGCCACATAGCTATCAAGACAGGTGGTCATGTTAGATAATGAGAGAGTGAGAAGATGCACAAATCAAACCTGTTGCTATGCACATTATAGAGTAAGACAGTGCTTCAACTGATGTTTAGCTCTCTACTGCCCTCCTGTGACGGACAATTGCCTCTACAAAAACGTCCTTGGTTCTCACAGAACTGAACACAATGTTGAGAATGTTGAAACCTTGTAACTCAATTTTTGCATAAATAAATATGAAATGTACTCTGAACATTGTACTCAGAAAATGCAATGACTCTAGGACCAAGAAAATGTATTCAAAATAGCTTCTGAAGTTTCATAATTGTATGTTCGTTAATGGGAAAATATGGTCATTTTTTCAATATCCTGAAAAGTTTGTTTTGGAGATGAGGTTTTCATCAGACAACGACAATAGTATGAAACAGAGAAGCGTGTCTCAGAGCATAACTCACCCAGAGATGGGGACACAGATGCAGCCACAGGGGTGGTTGAAGCCCCTCACGTACCCTGACTGGGGAGGGCAGCTGGGGTGGCTCACGTGGGTGGCTAACGGACAGAACACAGGGAGAGAACATATGAGGATGCAATTGTGTGTACATATCATTCAACATCATGTTACTTAGTACACTGATAGTGAAGCTAAAACACATATAGGGCATATATATCTTGGGCACAGTGTAGCAAAACGTTTTGCAACGGAATACATAACCAAGTCTTTCTTATTGGACCTAGTACATCACAGTTTGAGCATTTTCTTCCTTTTCGTGCCTACTGAACACGACCCACATTTCGACATGGATGATTAGGCCTAGGCCTCAGTCTGGGGCAGTGGATAAGATAAGTTGTCTGGCCCAGAGATTCCCACCCAGCCAGCCTCGCTCTGAGGGTTATGGCTGATGATTAGGCTACATCATCCACACACTACCACTGCATTAGTGACAAGAGTTCCTCTTGTCCTTGACTCTGATTTCAGCCTACTGCTGATGGTGTGGTGTGTCTGTGCATCCCGGTGTTTGATTTTCTTTTCTTTGTATATCATTCATTTTATTGTCTTGATTTGTTTTTTTGTTGTTGTTAGAATACCTATTATCCCTTTATATTTCTTAATATCTGAGCTGTTATGTGCTCTGTAAATGCCTCAATGTTCAATAAAAATAGCCTACAAAAAAAAAAAAAAGGAAACAGTTGCTCATATAAAACCCCAGGTCTGTGTGGTCTTCCAAGGAGAGAAGACTACAGAGCTACACTTCAATAGAAACGTGGAATTGAGTCAGTAGAGAAATGTAGTTAAATAATACATTGTTAGTTAGAGAAATATTCAAAAATATAAGAGAGAAAAGACAGAAGGAAGTAAAAGGAGAGATTGAGGCGTTACGCACCATTGGATGTAATGGTGCCGTCGTCGTACTGCTTCACTAGAATAACATCGACAAAGTCTCTGGGGGCTATGATGCCCATGGCTGCTGAGGGAGTGACTGTTCGGCAGACAGTGATGTTCTGTGTGAGAGGGGGAGAGACTAGGCAGGTAAACACTGGGCCTCGTTCAGCAGGACACAGCGTGGTGGAAATGTTCATATAGAAATATACCAAGTAGAATGAAACAAGAACCCCTCTGATAAGCGGAATAAGGCATCGCATCAGTTCTATCCATGACATTTCTAAGTGCAACATTCCACAAGATAAACACTGCGCCTCGTTCAACAGGACACGACAAAAGTACCCCTCCGACCTGCAGAATAAGGTATCGACGTTCTATCCATGATAATTTATCTACGTTTTCCTACTGATCATGTCCCTGTACTTGTGTTCGTCCCAAAGCAAATAAACATGAACGTGACTAATGGAATAGAGAACAAAGGATAGGAGTGCTGCGTTGGGGCTGTGGGTGTGAGGTCGCTGGCAGGTGCCCTTTAGGAAACAGGAATCAAAACCATGAACAAACTGGATGACACACTGTGGTTGCTTGGGTAACTTATTTAACCTTCACGTAACCAGGAAGTCCGATAGAGGTCAGGTAAAACTCACTTCCAAAAACCCCTGAGCATTATCAACAAAGTTGGGGCAGTACAGGAGTAGACAGAACTATACAGCAAGAATGGATGACAAAGCAGCTATTCAGTTGTGATTTGTTTGTGAGTGAGTGAGGAATGATAACTAAGAATCAATCGAGAAACAAATGAATCAAATGATCAGTGACAACTCTCTAAAGCAAACTCAGAACATAGATGCTGATGGGGAAAACACAACTGAATTGTGATTGACTGTGAGTATACAGTGCCTTGAAAAAAGTATTCATCCCTCGTGGCGTTTTTCCCAATTTTGTTGCATTACAACCTGTAATTTAAATGGATTTTTATTTGGATTTCATGTAATGGACATCCACAAAATACTCCAAATTGGTGAAGTGAAATGAAAAAATAACTTATGTATTCACCCCTTTGCTAGGAAGGTCCTAAATAAGATCTGGTGCAACCAATTACCTTCAGAAGTCACATAATTAGTTAAATAAAGTCCACTCTGTGTGCAATCTAAGTGTCCATGATCTGTCACATGATCTCAGTATATATACACCTGAAAGGCCCCAGAGTCTACAACACCACTAAGCAAGGGACACCACTAAGCAAGGGGCACCACCACCAAGCAAGCGGCACCATGAAGACCAAGGAGCTCTCCAAACAGGTCAGGGACAAGGTTGTGGAGAAGTACAGATCAGGTTTGGGTTATAAAAAATATCAGAAACGTTCAACATCCCACGGAGCACCATTAAATCCATTATTTAAAAAATCGGAAATAATATGGCACCACAACAAACCTGCCAAGAGAGGGCCGCCCACCAAAACTCACGGACCAGGCAAGGAGGGCATTAATCAGAGAGGCAGCAAAGAGACCAAAGATAACCCTGAAGGAGCTGCAAAGCTCCAAGCAGCGGGAGATTGGAGTATCTGTCCATAGGACCACTTTAAGCCGTACACTCCACAGAGAGCTGGGCTTTACAGAAAAAGTGGCCAGAAAAAAAGCCATTGCTTAAAGAAAAAAATAAGCAAACACGTTTGGTGTTCGCCAAAAGGCATGTGGGAGACTCCCCAAACATATGGAAGAAGGTACTCTGGTCAGATGAGACTAAAATTGAGCTTTTTGGCCATCAAGGAAAACGCTGTGTCTGGCGCAAACCCAACACCTCTCATCACCCCGAGAACACCATCCTGCTGTGGGGATGTTTTTCATCGGCAGGGACTGGGAAACTGGTCAGAATTAAAGGAATGATGGATGGCGCTAAATACAGGGAAGTTCTTGAGGGAAACCTGTTTCAGTCTTCCAGAGATTTGAGACTGGGACAGAGGTTCACCTTTCATCAGGACAGCTAAAGCAACACTCGGAGTGGTTTAAGAAGAAACATTTAAATATCTTGGAATGGCCTAGTCAAAGCCCAGACCTCAATCCAATTGAGAATATGTGGTATGACTTAAAGATTGCTGTACACCAGCGGAACCCATCCAACTTAAAGGAGCTGGAGCAGTTTTGCCTTGAAGAATGGGAAAAATCCCAGTGGCTAGATGTGCTCAAGCTTATAGAGACATACCCCAAGAGACTTGCAGCTGTAATTGCTGCAAAGGTGGCTCTACAAAGTATTGACTTTGGGGGGGGTGAATAGTTATGCACGCTCAAGTTCTGTTTTTGTCTTATTTCTTGTTTCAAAAAAACAAAAAAAAAAGATTGCATCTTTCAAAGTGGTAGGCATGTTGTGTAAATCAAATGCATGCAACCCCCCCAAAAAAAATCAATTTTAATTGCAGGTTGTAAGGCAACAAAATAGGAAAAATGCCAAGGGGGTGAATACTTTCACAAGTTTGAAACTTAGCCTACCTCGGTGACTTACTCTCGACTCAAACTTTTGACATTGTTGTCCCATTTCACCCTGAGTCCGTTGGGCACTAGCTTCAGACACTCCCATACCTTCTCTGGACTTCCCTTCACCACCGACTCCCCCTTATACCAAGGTCAGACCACAATACATGTAGAGATAGACAGAACACCACTAACTCTAACTCTTCGCGGAAAGTATTCAGACCTCTTACTTTTTCTTCATTCTGTTACAGCTTTATTCTAAAATGGATTAAATAAAAAAAATGTCCTCATCAATCTACACACAATACCCCATAATGACAAAGCAAAAACAGGCTTTTAGATTTTTTTGCAAATGTATTAAAAATAAAAAAACAGAAATACCTTATTTACACTAAAGTATTCAGACCATTTGCTATGAGACTCAAAATTGAGCTCAGGTGCATCCCGTTTCCATTGATCATCCTTGAGATGTTCTACAACTTGATTGGAGTCCACCTGTGGTACATTAAATTGATTGGACATGATTTGGAAAGGCACACACCTGTCTGTATAAGTTGACAGTTCATGTCAGAGCAAAAACCAAGCCATGAGGTCAAAGGAATTGTTCGTAGAGCTCCGAGACAGGATTGTGTCGAGGCACAGATCTGGGGAAGGGTACCAAAACATTTCTGCAGCATTGAAGGTCCCCAAGAACACAGTGGCCCCCATCATTCTTAAATGGATGAAGTTTGGAACCACCAAGACTCTTCCTAGAGCTGGCTGCCCAGCCAAACTGAGCAATCGGGGGGGAAGGGCCTTGGTCAGGGAGGTGACCAAGAACCCGATGGCCACTCTGATAGAGCTCCAGAGTTCTTCTGTGAAGATGGGAGAACCTTCCAGAAGGACAACCATCTCTGCAGCACCACCAATCAGGCCTTTATGGTAGAGTGGCCAGACTTAAGCCACTCCTCAGTAAAAAGGCACATGAAAGCCCACTTGGACTTTGCAAAAAGGCACTTAAAGGACTCTCAGACCATGAGAAACAAGATTCTCTGGTCTGATGAAACCAAGATTGAACTCATTGGCCTGAATCCAGCGTCACATCTGGAGGAAACCAGGCACAGCTCATCACCTGGCCAATATCATCCCTATGGTGAAGCATGGTGGTGGCAGATCATGTACTGTGGGGATCTTTTTTTCTGTGGCAGGGACTAGTAGAGACTAGGTCAGGATCGAGAAAAGATTAACGAGCAAAGTAGAGATCCTTGATTGAAAACCTGGTCCGAGCACTCAGGACCTCAGACTGGTGCGAAGGTTCACCTTCCAACAGGACAATGACCCTAAGCACACATCTAAGACATTGGGGAGTGGCTTTGAGACAAGTCTCTGATGTCCTTGAGTAGCCCAGCCAGAGCCCAGACTTGAACCCGATCTAACATCTCTGGAGAGACCTGAAAATAGCTGTGCAACGCGCTCCCCATCCAACCTGACAGAGCTTGAGAGGATCTGCAGAGAAGAATTCGGGAGAAACTCCCCAAATACAGGTGTGCCAAGCTTGGCATCATACCAAAGAAGACTTGAGGCTGTAATCGCTGCCAAAGGTGCTTCAACAAAGTACTGAGTAAAGGGGTCCTGAATACTTATGTAAATGGTGATATTTTTATTTATTTTGAATACATTTGCAATAATTTATAAAATCATGTTTTTGCTTTGTCGATTATTGGGTATTGTGTGTAGATTGATGGAAAAAACAACAATTTAATCCATTTTTAGAATAAGGCTGTAACGTAACAAAATGTGGAAAAGTGAAGGGGTCTAAATACTTTCTGAATGCACTGTACCTGTCAGACACAACACATGTAGAGACAGACAGAACACCACTAACCCTAATACCTGTCAAACATAACACATGTAGAGATAGGTCTACTTGGGGGGTGGTTTCCGGTTTCCAGAGACCGATTAAGCCCAGTCCTCAACTAAAAGTACTGTCAATGGAGATTCTCCATTAAGAATGCTTTTTGTCCAGGACTAGGCTAAATCTGTGTCTGGGAAGCCAGCCCTGGGTGT
Organism: Coregonus clupeaformis; assembly: GCF_020615455.1. NCBI lineage: Eukaryota > Metazoa > Chordata > Actinopteri > Salmoniformes > Salmonidae > Coregonus > Coregonus clupeaformis. The sequence continues at coordinate 81,000 of NW_025535513.1, forward strand.
TATAGCACCAATCCTGGGGTGTATCTTAATTAAGTCCATCTCATGTTCCTCGCCTTCATCTGCACTGAACTGAAAACAGGAATGGTAAAAGCAAGCTGGTGGATATTTGTTTCTCCGTTTTTTCACATCAATGCAGCTGAAGGAAACAGGTTGAGGAGAGGGAAAGTAGGCCTCATTAGACTATTATGATACACAGCTGAAGATGAACTTAGTAACAATTGATTGTCTCAACAGTTTATCAATAACTGATGCTGTCAGTTCTGTTGGAGAAAGCCTTGACAGGAACTAGGTCCCCTGTTAAGCAGTAACATTAAAGACTCTCCGGAGATAAGATTATGAAAACTTGCTTCCCAATCCTATACAAAAATGTAGAAATGAATGATTTAGCCTTGCAAGAGAATAACTAACTTACACATTTCCAGGGGAACTCAGTCGAAGGCCGCCAGGACACGATGACGTCATTCTAAAAATGGACAGACGCATCCATTTGTCATAAACAAAACATTGGTTGCTGTTGTCACCCACTGCATTTACCTAGCTATGTTATTTACAATGACACAGCAAAATGGAGCTGTTAACACGGTGCACGGAAAGGCACGTCACCTGTGATGATCAAATATTAATATTGCTACCTAGAACATTACGCACCGATTTCTTGCAGACTTTCCACCAGACTCGTCCTTTGTGTAACTCAAAAGACAATCCCCAACTGCATTCGCTCTGTGCTGGTAATCCATGCTTGTTGAGTCCGCCAGCAGATGTGAAGATGGAGGTCTTGCAACCTGTTCAACTAGCTAGCCGCTGTCAGGCTAACCGACTAGTTCCTAGCTAACATTAGCCGTGATTCCAAATGGATGGATGTAGACTGACACACAAGATAACTAGTTAGCGTAGATTATGAAGCGTAGAATATGCGATATGAATATGAGACAGTTACGTTTAGTAACAGATAGCCACACACGCCAATATAAGACCATTTACGTAACGTTAGCTAGCTAACGTTAGCTAATGAAAAGATTGAATGAAATACTTGCATTATCGTTAGCCGCGAGGTTCCTGAAGTCAGTAAAATAGGCCACATCTGGCAACCATCAACAGATCTGCTTGAAAAATAAATATTGATTGTCATAAACATCTAATACGAATGTGTAGTAAATATGCAGCTTATTTAGCGCAGCAGGCTAGCTGGCCGTTTTCCCATCAACTGATGAAAAAAATTAATGTGAAAAAGAAGTTGGTTTTTCTGATTGGTTGGAAGCTTGGAACTGTGTTGAAGTGAATGCTGGGAATTGTAGTTTGAAATGGATAGTTAGGTTGAGATGGAAGGGGTGAGAACAATTGATACTTTCAATGTTCTTATTGCAACGACAATCAGTTATCGAAACACATCTGTTCATCTGTCAAGTATTTTTCTCCTGTGACCAACAGTGCAGACTCAGGCCACTTTTGGTCTGGAAGTTATCATCGACATGGTATTCCTTTTCTAAATGTACTTATATACATATCCTAAGGTGTTATACATGTTGCACATCATACTTTACCACAGTATCATCGTTTTATTGAGTTGAAGGCCATGTTTGCTTGGTACAATGTAATGTACACACAATAGCCAATATAACAACACCTGTTTGTGATAACCCTAAAACAAACATCAAGTGCCATACCAATAACCTAGTGTAGAACAAAACGATCTGATGCTTAGGTACACTATTATGGACCATTGACCATTATATTTATTTTATTGAGAGCAAATACAGTATCCATGACTAATGTGAGCATATAATATATTATGCATGTTATGCACATAGAGCTTTTGTTAACACACACAAACAAAGTATAGCATTAGCCATGAATGGGCTATTCACTTTTTCTGTGGTTTACAATACGACTTAATGTAACCCATTGCAAAATAATTAACTCTACAGGTCGTTATTGTAAAATATAATTAGCTTTCAATAACTTACATGGATTAATAAAGGTTAAATAAACATAGATAGATTCACAATACCAATACACAAACTACACATTGGAGAAGACCAGTTCTTTAGACCCAGACACGTTGGTGTCTATACTGGCTTTGGACTTCTTCTTAGCCAGCTTGCCTTGCCTGGCCTCAGACTTGAGGTACTTCTCCTTGTTGTGAATGACCTGGATGTACTGGTCTGTGCTGCTGTTTTGCTGGTCGCTACTGGAGGCCAGAGAGGCCGGAGTCCGACTCAGTCAGGGAAGGCTCCATCTTCGACCTGGACGTCTTGGGCTTGACCTGGAGCTCAGGCGTCTTCCAGGGCCCTGGGGGAAGAGGTGTGCGAGAGTCTGCCCGGGGAGTGGGAGTGCTCTGGCCGGGGACTGTGTGTGCCTGACTGGTGGTGGAAGCTCGGCTCCTCTGATGCTGGTCTGGGGAGGAGTGCAAGCGCGTCTCCATATCCTCCCAGTCCCCCTTCTTGGGCTTCACCGCCGTAGCGCCCTAGCGGTGTGGCTGTCTTAGGTGCCATAGACAACTTGCTCTCAGGCGCTCTCCGATGTAGAAGCGCGCCGGCTGGTGGAGGTCGGAGAGCGAAGGGCCGGTGCGTCTGCCCGAACAACCCCTCCTAGACTCCCTCTTCCCCCCTCCCTCTTCCTCATCCTCTTCCTCACTCCCAGGTGCGACTGCGGCGGATTCGACCCATGCGGGTGCCCATGCAGATGCGGAGCCCCTTGGAGTATACCGCGATATTCCGGCGGGATCAGCTCCACGATCTCACCCACGGGTCCTCCGCTCGGAAGTGGCGCGAGGGACGCGCGTGGCGGATCGAAGCGAGCTTTTTCCTAGCTTCGTGCTCATTGACGATGACGTGGCGGCGTGGTGTGGGGCGACGGCCCCACGTAGCTCTGGGCGGTCACTATCCCAGCTGCCTCTGTGGGGTGCATGGGCCTGATGGTCTTCCTGAAGAGGGGGTCGGAGTGGATGTTCTCTGAGGAGTAGCGTGTCGGGGTTGTAGGCCACATGGTGATAGGACTTGGACCTGCAGGTACGCTAGGGCCTCCCAGGTAGGCAGGGTGTCTGTGGTGACAGAGGGAAATACAGATGGTAAACTATGTGGTCTAATAAGAGACCACTTCAACCATCATTACGGTAACAAATACTACTGATGCTGTGTATCGTTGATTCCTTTAGTAGTGACAATACTCCAGGCCATAGTATGCCAAAGGGACTTTTAGTAGATTTAAATACCCACTACTTATTAGCTACCATAGAAAACTACACTTTTCCTTTCATGACCACTAATCTGCACTTGATGAGTGAAAGCATTGAGGTGTGGAATCACACTAAATTTTCTTAGGGCGAATCCTGACTTCTAATTTCACTTAGTCATGCATTGATATTTAATGGGAGACTAAGTTTAAACTTTGGACTAGGTGCTGGAATCCCCCTTCAGAGGTTTATTTAGGACTAACAACATGGACGCCAACCCTTAATCCTCCTGTAGCACACACCTGTAGAGGACTGTAAGCCCATGACTGACCAGACAGAATAACACAATCATTGTGTGTGTGACACACCTGTTAGGAATGTGCTCCGGCCTTTGCTTGTGCAGTATGGACACTGTTGGACTTCTGCGCCAGCAGCAGCCGTCGCCCTAGCGATTCGGCCTCGATGCCGACTGGGTGATGGTGCGGATGCCGTGCGTGTCGATCAGGCGACTGGAAGTTTGTGGCCGCTGCGTTGGTCGGGCGACGGCGTTGCGAATGGGACGACTCAGGCTGGTGATGTCACTGTCCTGCTGGTCGGCTTCCTGTCCCCGCCAGGGACCTCCGGGGCCTGTAGCCTGCGCTGTGGGTGGGGGTCAAAGGTCAGCTGTTACAGGTCAGGGATTATAGCATAAGTGTTCAAAAGTTCAAAACTTTATTGGTCAAAGGTTAATAGTCAAGTGAGGTGAAGGGTAGATGTACAGTTGAAGTCGGAAGTTTACATACACCTTAGCCAAATACGTTTAACTCAGTTTCCACAATTCCTGACATTTAATCCTAGTAGAAATTCCCTGTCTTAGGTCAGTTAGGATCACCACTTCTTTTTTGTCATTTAGCAGACGCTCTTATCCAGAGCGATTACCGGAACAATTAGGGTTGGTGCCTTGCTCAAGGGCACATCAACTGATTTTTTCACCTAGGCGGCTTCGAGAGGGATTAGAGCCAGCGACCTTTCGGTTACTGGCTTGCTTCGCTCTTACCCACTAAGCTACCAGCCACTTTATTTCAAGAATGTGAAATGATCAGAATAATAGTAGAGGGAATGATTTATTTCAGCTTGTATTTGTTTCATCACATTCCCAGTGGGTCAAAGTTTAAAAACGCGCTCAATTAGTATTTCGTAGCATTGCCTTTAAATTGTTTAACTTGGGTCAAGCGTTTCAGATAGCCTTCCTCAAGCTTCCCACAATAAGTTAGGTGAATTGGCCCATTCCTCCTGGCAGAGCTGGTGTAACTAGTCAGGTTTGGCCTTTGTTGCACAATTTTTCAGTTCTGCCCACAGATTTTATATAGGATTGAGGTCGGGGCTTTGTGAGTGGCCACTCCAATACCTTGACATTGTTGTCCTTAAGCCATTTTGCCACATACTTTGGGTATGCTTGGGGTCATTGTCCATTTTGGAAGACCCATTTGCGACCAAGCTTTAACTTCGACTGAGTTCCTGAATATTTGCTTCAATATATCCACATACTTTTCCTTCGTCATGATGCCATCTATTTTTGTGAAGTGCACCAGTCCCTCCTGCAGCAAAGCACCCCCCACAGCAGGTGCTGCCACCATACCTGTTCTTCGCTGGTTGGGATTGGTGTTCTTGACTAGCAAGCAGCCCCCTTTCCTCCCAAACATAAAAAGATGGTCATTATAGCCAAACAGTTTCTATTTTTTGTTTCATCAACCAAGGACCATTTCTCAAAAAAGTATGATCTCTTTGTACCCCATGTGCAGTTTACACAACCGTAGTCTGGCTTTATTATGGCGGTTGTGGAGCAGTGGCTTCTTCCTTGCTGGGCGGCCTTTTCGGTTATGCTTCGATATAGGACTGCGTTTTCTGTGGATATAATACTTTTGTACCTGTTTCCTCCAGCATCTTCACAAGTCCTTTCTTCTATTGATTTTGCAGCTTGAAAAATCGTTCATCTCTAGGAGATAGACCGCGATCTCTCCTTCCTCGGTATGATAGCTGCGTGGTCCCATGGTGTTTATCACTTACGTACTATTGTTTGGTACAGATGGAGCGTGGTACCTTCAGGCGTTTGGAAATTGCTCCCAAGGATGAACCAGACTTGTGGAGGTCTACAAAAACATTTCTGGTCTTGCTGATTTCTTTTTATTTTTCCCTGATGTCATGCAAAAGAGGCACTAGAGTTTGAAGGTAGGCACTTAAATACATCTACAGTACAGAAGTTAAAGCCATTCATTTTCTGGAAATTTTCCAAGCTGTTTAAAGGCACAGTCAACTTCGAGTGTATGTAAACTTCTGACTCACTGGAATTGTGATACAGTGAATTATAAGTGAAATAATCTGTCTGTAAACAATTGTTGGAAAAATGAGCTTGTGTCATGCCAAAGTAAATATCCTAACCGACTTGTCAAAACTTTAGTTTTTTAACAAAAAATTTGTGGAGTGCGTTGAAAAATGAGGTTTTAATGACTCCAACCTAAGTGTATGTAAACTTCCGAATTCAACTGTAGATTTATAGAAAACATAGAACCAACCACTATCAAAAGTCAAATCAGTGGGGTTTACCAAGCCAGCTTGGAATACCTTCTTCTTGTCTTCTTGTTACTCTCCTGATCAAAGACATTTCTGTTCAGACACACAGTCATGAGACTAAGCATGCATCCCCAAATGGCACCATATTCCTATGTAGTCCACTACTCCTAACCAGAACAAATATACTGTATTAGATTAGGTTTGCATTTGAAGCCACTCTAAGTTTCTATTAATGTATAATAGTGACTGAGAACTTTTTCAATAGCGTCTAGAACTCACAGTCTGAAGCTGCATCCTCAGCTGGTTGTTGGTGATGTGAGGGATCTGGCGATGGCCTGAAGGTAGTATATCAACATGCTAAAGGAGCACAGAGAGAGTTACCCCAAGAGGACTGACACAATGTCTAATCAGCATGACTGAAAGGCTCAGGTAGAGTTACCCAAGAGTGACTCAACCGAGCAATCCGAGTACATCAAACAAGTCAGCTAGACAAAATGTGTGTGAGTCTGTGTGTTGGAGGTCTGTGTGTGTGTCGTGTGTGGTCTGTGTGTGTGAGTCTGTATGTGTGAGTTGGTGGGTGTGTGTGCGGAGTCTGTGTGTGTGAGTCTGTGTGTCTGAGTCTGTGGGTGTGTGTGAGAGAGTCTGCATTCCTGTGTGTGAGTCTGCATGTGTGTGTGTGTGTACTCACAACAACGCACACCAGAGCCAGGCAGCGCTTCTGGTAGGGCTGGTGACATAACTCATCCACTTTACTGTAGCCCACGGGAAGTCAGTGGCTATCGTCTCCGAGATTATATGTAAATCTTCTCCTGACCGCTGCAGGGAAGCCACACACACACACACACACACACACTAAATCGGACCATGTGTTTACAGGAAAAAGGATGAAACATAGTGGCACAGCAGAATTAAAGCTATACAGGCTTTTTTCTTGGCCCATTATCCACTGCTTTCTATTCAGCTGATGATGATGTGTGATGGTAATATAAGTAATCATGGATTTATGTTTATATAGCCATTTTCAAGGTGCTCAATAGGAGTTAGCTCGTCCACACACACTCTCACTCACTTGGGCTACAAACCCCACACACACACACACACACACACACACACACACACACACACACACACACACACACACACACACACACACACACACACACACACACACACACAGTGTACTGCAACCCCTATTAAAAGTGTGGCTTACATTAGTAATTTACAAGGCCTAACTTTAAAATCGGCACAACGTTTTAAGAGCTTCACAGGAACTTAATTATTTACCTAAATAGGACCACATGTGTTGGGAGGTCTGTACTCTCACAATAGCTAAGATGGTGGGCAGCATACACAGAAACAGCATGAACAACTCAGCATAGCCAGAGTAGGAAGAATTTGATCTGGGGAAACAAATGAGAAGTAAAATGCAGAATTTAAAAATATATTTTATTTTTTATTTTCGTACATTTTTATTTATATATTGTGTATGTATCTCTTTGTTATTTCTAGGTTATCCTATCTTTTTGTAATCTTAAGAAAATATGTGGAATAGATTTTATCATATACATATCATGCTATTTCTTTATATCATTCTATTTCTTTAATAAACTTATATACTATTTTTTTTAAACAATCATGCTGTTTTTACATAACTGTGTGTGTGTGTGTGTGTGACGTGCACGCGTGCTTACTGGTGCCGTACTTTCCTGTACATCTGGGAGTGACTGATAAGGCCTGAAAGAGGCAGCAACAGACTCGTTCCACATAAATCAAAGTGGGCTGAGTGGCTGCAGGCCGTGTGTGTGTGTGTGTGTGTGTGTGTGTGTGTGTGTGTGTGTGTGTGTGTGGTGTGTGTAGGGGGAGCAGTGAGCAGTGGCTCATTTTGTTTTCTCTCTCCACAGAGCTGGTAAAGAAGATCAGGTGGGATGAAAGGTATGAAGGAACAGGAATAAAAACCCAGGTAGTAAATAGACCCACTCACTGTCCAAAGAGGCAGTGTACCACTATGCTATTATGTAATGTTAGTCTTTTTGTGGTACTGTTTGTTGTATTGATTAATCAGTACTACAGAAGAGAAGAGAGAGAGAGAGAGACAGAGAGAGAGAGAGAGAGAGAGAGAGAGAGAAGAGAGAGAGAGAGGGAGAACACTCAGGGGAGCTCTAGGAAGAGTCTCGGTGGTCCCCAAACTTTGTGTTCTTGGGGACCTTCAATGCTGCAGACATTTTTTGGTACCCTTCCCCAGATCTGTGCCTCGACACAATCCTGTCTCTCCGAGCTCTACGGACAATTCCTTCACCTCATGGCATGGGTTTTTTCTCTGATATGCACTGTCAACTTTGGGACCTGATCCACCAAACAGGTGTGTTTGCCTTTCCATATCATGTCTAATCAATTGAATTTACTCCACAGGTGGACTCCAATCAAGTTGGAAGCATCTCAAGGATGATCAACAGATACTGAGCTCAATTTATTCTCATAAGCAAAGGGTCTGAATACTTATGTAAATTTTATTTTTTATACATTTGCAAAAAAATATCTAATACATTTTAAAATAAGGCTTTAACTGTAACAAAATGTGGAAAAAGGGAAGGGTTCTGAATACTTTCCAAATGCACTGTATGTATGTGTGTGTGTGTGCCTTGTGTGTGTGTGTCTCTGCCCTGACCTGGATGCTCTGAACACACCTGTTGGTGAGGGACGTTGCGTTGACAGGCCAACTCCTCAGGTACATCAACCTACTCCAGCTTCAACCACGTTAAAGGCAGGCAGACAGAGAAGAATGCCATCTAGACTCAGCGAGAGAGGAGCAGGGAGAGAGGGAGAGAGAGAGAGAGAGAGAGAGAGAAAGAGAGAGAGTAGAGAGAGAGAGAGAGAGAGAGTAGAGAGAAAGAGGGGGAAAAAGGGAAAAAAAAAAAGAGAGAGAGAGGGAGTGAGAGAGAGAGAAGAAAAAAAAAAAGAGAGGGGGGGAGAGAGAAAGAGAGAAAGAAAGAAGGAGAGAAGAAAAAGAGAGAGAGATGGGGGAGAGGGGGGAGAGAAGAGGAGAGAGAGAGAGAGAGAGAGAGAGGGAAAGGGGAGAGAGAGAGAGAGCTTGAGAGAGAGAGGAGAGAGAGAGAGAGAGAAAAAAAGAGGGAGAGAGAGAAGGAGGGAGGGGGAGAGGGAGAGAGAAAGAAAAAGAAAGAGGGAGAGAGAAGGGAAAAGAAGAGAGAGAGGGGGAGAGAAAGAGAGAGAGAAAGAGGGGGGGAGGGGAAAGAGGAGAAGGAAGGAAGAGAGGAAGAAAGAGGGAGAGATTACTGGAGCTGAAGTATCATAATGTATACACCTGAGCCAACAAGGTTACCTACACAGCAGTTTGTGTTTGGGCCTGTAAGCCAAAGTCAGTTACGATGAAATACACATCAGTGTTATTTGTTTGCGCCACTATTGTGACAATGATGCCAAACAATATTATGACAGAGAGGGGTGAGAGAGAGAAAGACAGAGGAGAGAGGAGGGGTGGGGGGGGATGTCCCCACTCTGTGAAGGAGCCAGAGGACACAGATAGAGGGACAGATTTGCACTCCTGCTCTGTGGAGCTTCTCAGCCCCCACACACCACACAGGCTATGGGCCGATGGCTCTCGGCAGGACCATTGAGTTGATCAGCTCTGAAATGGCCAGGTGTGGGAATGAACAGAAGTGTACCATCCATCTAACTGGGGGTGTGTAATGGAAAGATACACACACTGCACAGCATATTACTCTGGGTCGAGGCTGTCCTGCCCTTAGTAGGTTACCTTTATAGTAGGATTGGGGTATATATTACATAGCTAGTATGGGCACATTACCTTCAACATTAGAATCAGAATCACCATTAATAGCCCAAGTACATTTACACGAGTCAGAATGTCCTTGGTGATATAGTGCTACTAATATGAATATCATTCATTATTATACAGACAGAGAATTTACACAGCGGTTCCAGCATTATGAAAAGCAAATTAGATAAAGTGAACATGAAGTTGCAGAGTGTGTGAGAGAGTGTGTTATATCTCTAGCCTAGGTTTTTCCTGGCCATGTGACTTGAGGATGAACTCTGGGCTCAGTTCCATCTACTGTCTATGTAGGTAGTCAGTGGGTGGGTAAACATCCCAGCAATAAGCACTGTATGCCTCACGGTATGAAGGTAGGCTAAGCGGTTGAGCGTTGGGTCAGTAACGGCGAAAGGTCACTGATTCGAATCGAGGCAGGCTTAGTGAAAAAACTGTTAGTGTGGTATGAGAAAGACACTTGACCCCTAATTGCTCCTGTAAATTAACTCTGGATAAGAGCGTCTGCTAAATGACTTCAAATGTAAAATGAGTTGAGTGGAACTCCTGTCCTATAAAACTAAAAGAATAGAAAGTGACATATACAGTAGAATGTGACATACTTGGTGAATGTGACATATACATTTGAATCTTAATAATGCAGTAGGATGCAAACATATACAGTAGAATGTGACAAATACAGTAGAATGTGACATATACAGTAGAATGTGGCATATACAGTAGAATGTGAAGCAAATACAGTAGGATGTGACATATACAGTGAATGTGACATATACAGTAGAGATAAAGCATATACAGTAGAATGTGACAAATACGACAGAATCTTGACATATACAGTGAGAATATGACAGCCTACATTCAGAATGTGACATATACAGTAGAATGTGACAAATACAGTAGAGATATGACATATACAGTAGAATGTGACATATATAGCAGAGATGTGACATATACAGTGAATGTGACATAATTTTATTTTTTTATTTTCACCTTTATTTAACCAGGTAAGCCAGTTGAGAGCAAGTTCTCATTTACAACTACTGACCTGGCAGAATCAAAAAAACAAAAACAGTGCGATTAAAAAACAACAACACAGAGTTACATATTGGGTAAAACAAAACATAAAGTCAAAATACAACAGAAAATATATATATACAGTGTGTGCAAATGTATAGCAAGTTGCTGGAGGTAAGGCAATAAATAGGCTATAGTGTGCAAAATAATTACAATTAGTAACACTGGAATGATAGATGTACAAGGGCAGTGTGCAAATAGAGATATAGGAATTGAGGAAATGAGCAAAATAAATTAATATAGGGATGAGGTAGTTGGGTGAGCTAATTTCAGATGGGAGAAACACTGTACAGGTGCAGTGATCGGTAAGGTGCTCTGATAACTGATCTTAAAGTTAGTAGGGGAGATAAAGTCTCAACTTCAGAGAATTTTACAGTGATTCCAGTCATTGGCAACCAGAGAACTGGAAGAGTGTTGACCAAAGAGTGTTGGCACAGGACAGCCAGTGGGATGCTGGAGCGCACTCACTGCAGGTGGGGTGTTGCTAGGTGACCAATGAGCTAAGATAAGGTTTGGAGGTTTGTTAACACAGTGTCCAATGAAGAAGACCAAGTGCTGCATAAAAATAGTGTCGTCTGTGTAGAATGTGACATATACAGTAAAATGTGACAAATACATGAGAATATGACATATACAGTAGAATGTGACATATACAGTAGAATGTGACATATACAGTACAATGTGACATATACAGCAGAATGTGACATATACAGTGAAGAATGAGGCATATACAGTAGAATGTGACAAATACAGTAGAATGTGACAAATACAGCAGAATGTGACATGCTCATCAGAATGTGACTGACACGCCCTGACATTAAGATCTCTAGTTAGGCAGGTTGGTCAGGGTGCTGAAATCTAATTGATATTTCTATGTTGGCGGAGTGTGGTTCCCAATCAGAGGCAGCTGTGGTCGTTGTCTGGTTAGGATCATACATATAAACCATGTTGCCTACCTTGATTGTGGATCTCTTGTTCTGTTTGGCTTGTTTGATGTTTAGCCTCTTGAACTAACGTTCTGTTGATTTTGTTATTTTGTCGGTGTTTATTAAAATTAGCGACTTATGTACACGCCACCACGCTGCACCCCTTGGTCAGTCCTTTTTACAACCAGTGACAGTGACATATACAGTAGAATGTGACATATACAGCAGAATGTGACATATGCAGTAGAATGTGACATATACAGCCAGAATGCTGACATATACAGCAGAATGTGACTATCATGATACTAGAATGTGACATATACAGTAGAATGTGACATATACACAGTAGAATGTGACATGCCATGATCTATAATTCCTTGGTTATATATCAGGTGGAGTACATTTCAGCTATCGTTCCCCATACTCAGGCTGCCAGGTGGGAAGCATAAAGGAGTGACATTAATAAAACCTTTAATTGTAATAAATATTTTGGTGGTATCGATCTATTAAAATAAAGTTAGCTGGTGATAAATGCAACAGCTTCCAGGACTGCCGTGATGGCATCCAATTGTGACTTGCAAACTGTTGTGCATATCAGACATCAACTGTAAATGAGCGATAAGTAACAATTACCCTTGGGTTCAAACAGTAGTTGTTTTCTTTCTAAACACTTTAAGCACGCAAATTTTCCATATGATGAAGTATTTGCCTTTTTGGGATTATTCAATTGCACCAGACAAGCTCAATTAAACTTTACAACTAGACTATTTGAGTTAACAAATACTTTTGAACAGGTCTGTCTTTCAAGAATGGAGGTTAAGTACATTGCAAACTTGCTTTCAGGTCCCAGCAGCAGCAGTCACTCAGGTACCTGACCACCAGCCCTCGATGAAATCCTATCAACAGGATACTGGCAACACGTGAAGAATCATATCGATGATAGACAACTTAACCTATCTCCTACAATAAAACACATATAAACGTATAGGCAGCAATGAAATGTACTGTTATAGCTACTGTCTGTGTAACTATCTGTTATTGTGTATAGCCTTGAAGTAATTCTGATCATTCTGTAATGACACTAGCTAACTTCTACTAAAGCTGATGTCACTGTATCAGCTTTATTGAGGAAAGTTTTTTTTGCCATGGTGACTGTGGTATGTGGTTGTCTTACCTACCTTCATTGAATGTAATTTGCTCTGGATTAGAGCACCTGCTAAAATATTTAAAATATATATGTCTTGCAGAAACTCATAACATCTGTCTGAACTATTACCATAACAAATTGGAAATGGATCATCTCAAGCTATACTTATAAGACCATGGTTCTTTGCACTTTTTGGGACTTGCTATTGGTTCAAAGCTCGATCAAGCACAGCTTAAAAGCATTTGAAAATATAAAAATATAATTTGAACCCAGGTCTTTTGGTGTGATGTCATTTCCTGTTGAGAATATCCACTCCTAGGCAAGCCCGACACCCGATATACCCTCCTATTAGTCTGCACCAAGAATAAGTCATTTGTTTTGCATCTTGGCCTAGTGACCTTTATTACATGAATATGCCACCTGAGTGCGTTTCAATCCATACTATTCTATAGTTCTGGAAACAATTGCCACAGGACAAAGGCATTTTCCATTTTCTTGTCGGGCGCAATGCCTTTAAAAAATTATTGGAGTAACGGTCTGAGGGATAGGGAAGCTGTTGATGATTAGGTCTATGTACTAGTTATCGGTGCTTACCGTATGTAATAATAATAATAATAATAATAATAATAATAATAATATTAAGCAGACGCCACCATCCCAGCGACTTACAGTCATGTCATACGTTTATCATTATGGGTGGTCGAGGATCGAACCCACCTACAAAAAACAGCGCCATGCTCTACCAATTGAGCTACAGGACACCCATACGTACACACAGTGTAAGCTTACACCTGGTTGAACTACTTCAGTGTTATATTCATAATAGATTGCAGGCCAGTAATAATACACATGTCTTTGTACAATAGATAAAGATCTATTCTAGGGACTTTTATTTTAGAGACTTCTTGTGAATGATGCTGAATGCATGTGTGCATGGATGTTGTTATAAATGATAAATAA
>NW_025535514.1:0-94604 GCF_020615455.1 Coregonus clupeaformis
GGTAACATGATGCTACATGCTACCTTAGGGTCATAGGAATGGGAATAAGCCTCTTAAAACTGTGTATGTATGAAAGAGAGAGAGAAAAATGCACAAAATAAAGATGTCTCTGTTGTAGTTTAACCAAAAGGGTGACTCATAATAGATAAGATTTATGTTAGAGATATATAAAATATATGTGAAGGAGGATATGTTTTTATAAGGAAATACGTAAGTTAAGGTTAAAAAATCTTATGAGTTCCACAGAGAACGATAGTTAATTATATATATGAGGCCCTGAAGGACGCTTGACAAGTTAAGAGTATATAAAAGAGAACGTGCTTATAAACTATTAGAATATCATGAGCCCACAGGGAGGAGTTTAATAGTGGTATATAGAGATGTTTTGTATTAGATAAGGAAATAACTATAAATCTGCAGATTAGGATAAAGGGAAGTTAAGAAACTTCTAAGTAGGATTTGTGTTTAATGTTTTAGTGTTGGCTTGTGAGCTCTGTTACATGGGTTACTGTTTATTCATGGGGGTAAAAGAGAGGAAGTACAAAGGGACTGTCTACTGGTTAGCTTGGAGAGAGCTGGGAGAGAGCCCCATCCACTCTGAAACAGTAGTGAAGCATCACTCTACGGGATTTTATGACTTTAGAGTTACGTAGGGCAAATATGCCACTCTGCCTATACTGAGCCGCTGGGAGACGAGACAAAGAGAGAGTAAGATTAGAGACTAATAGTGTATTCTGCTTGTTAAATCGGCCATGTTTGACAAATGAAACCGTTTTTGAGACCTATCAAATTGATAAACTAGAGATATGTTGACGGATTAAAAAATAATTAAATAAATAAAATAAAATGTTATTGAGCTATTTATACTATTCTTGAGTTAAGTTTGCTTATTTCATAGAGTGAATGTGACTTAGAGGAATGTTGAATGGTTGTAATAACTTCAGTGTGTGCATAAAATACTAAATTTTTGTCTGTCCTTTGTTATCTAAGGTATATGAGAGACGAAGTGGTTAGAGGGAGAAGAGAGAGAGAGAGAGGTTGACGGAATATACGCGCGACAGGGTGTGCCAAGACAGAGTCTGGTACATGCAACAGGATCAAGTCAAACCAAGGCCAGTATGTCTAAATTTACAAAATGCACTCCCCCATACAGGATATTTTGTGTGCTAAATTAAGTATTTGATGTGGTGATAATTTGACAGGGACTTCATAAACAGACTGACTAACTAACGTAATTGCATATTGGAGTTTTTGTGGAATAGGTTGGTTTGATTAGAGTTGGTGTTGGAAATCTAGTACTGATACTATTTTTAAAATTAAGGCAATTGGGTGCTTATTAAGCAACTAATTTCAGGGAGTGCTGTAGTGTTGCTGGATTATAGGTCTTTCGGGTTTGGATTGCTCTGCTGACTAACTTTTCCTGATCGGATGTGGTAAGATTGCCACTAATTAATAACTATAAAATAAAAACCAAACAAAAATAAAAAATAAAAAAATAAAAATAAATCATTATACATTTTTTAATTGATTAATTTTTATTTAATTGTTTAATAAAATAAATAAATATTTTTTATAATATATAATAGGGAGGAAACCATAAGCCATATAGTCTATACACAATAAAATAATTCACAATAAAGGAAATATAAAATAGTTGTTGGTAAAATGGGGAAAAAGGACATAAAATAAGTGTGAAAGTAATTACACCTGTTGATACATAGAATCCTTTAGTTAATGGTATTGCAAGGTTATCTGGAAAATGAATAAACGCTTGGTTGACATTGAAACAACCATGGCCAGTGTAGGGGACTCTTAACCCTGACATCATCAACATAATGAAAGTGCTTCTCTTAACTATAAGATAAAAGAAAGGGAAAAAATATGGAACAACGTAAAGAAAAGAGACAAAGAGAGCTGTTTTAAGCTGTTTGAAAATGAAGGAAGGTAAAACTGATGAAAGATACCAACGATAAAAGAAACAAAGGTATATAGAGAAAATTGTAAAAGCAGTGAAGGTGACATAGAAAACCTAATGACAGAAGTCAGGTACACCTTCTCACATAGGATCTGGCAAAAGAACCCCACCCCAGGCGAGAGAAAGAAGCGAGCTTAAGGACGTCATCCTCAGCCTCTCTCCAGTGATCATTCAGGAGGGTGATTATTGCATCAGAGATGAAGATGAACTAATAATAGAGAGAGAGGACAAGCAGAACCCGTCATAAAATGTAGAAACCACCAAAAGTAAGAAAAATCTAGATGTTGAAACTAAGGGGTGGAGTGAGGTTCAGGAGGATGGAACTGAAGATGATGATGATGATGATCAGAGGGATTCAGAAGAGATCATGGGTGGATATGACCCCGTGATCAGATGGAGGTTGGTCAGAGCTTGTTAGGTGATGGATGTTTGGTGCAAGAAGAATACAAGATATTCCAAAGCCTGATGAAAGCTAAGATGAAGACAGCAATAAAGACTTGGAGATTAAAGAAGCCTAATATCTGCAAGAGGGTTTTATCCACAATGACTAGCAAGAAGAAATAGAAAGAGATATAGACCGATGCGCATCATGCCTGGATAAAGCGAATAATCTAGAAGAAGTAAGAGAACTGGAAATAACAACTCGAGAAGCTGAAGATACAGAAGAAAAAATCGCTGAGAAAAGGACAAGAATTTGAGAAAAAGTATAATTAAGGCCAAGGAAAGAGGGAACAGAAGAAGATGATGAGGATCATTCGAGAAAAACCTGAATATAAGCTTTTGCAAAATATGATATGTCAGATATACTTGAGAAGCTGCTCTACTCTGCTAAGATGGAGCCTATCCTTGGATTTCAAAATTGGAAGAAATTACGGAACAACATAGGAGACATTAAGTGAGACTTTGGCTAATCCTTGGGACTCCAGATATGGAAGAAATATTTCAGAGAGCTGACTCAATAGATAGAGTGGTGGGGATGGGGGGTGAACGAATTCTGAATTGTTGGCTGCAAGTAGGAATCGTCTGTGGAGAGCACTGAAAGACACGCCCAACAAATGTGCATCCTGACAACATTTGATTGATCCACTAGGACAACAAGAAAATCCGAGAGCCTATGTGTCAAGAGTCATCAAGTGTGGAGAAATATTATCGAAAATGATCCAGATGTGAGTCAAATTGAGCAGTCAATTTTGAGAGCTCAAACTGCAGATGGGACTGCCCTCACCAGTAAGGAGCAAACTGGCAGAGGTGGTTGGACTTGGAAGCATGACAAAGGCGTTTATACAGACTCATATAGATGTAGTGGATCTGTACAGGAAAAAGGAACACAACCAGAAAAGAACAGGACCAAGAAATCCTCTGGGGAAAACTCAATCAAATATTAAATTTGATGGAGAATAAGAAGGAGAAGAAACAGTTTTGGTTATGCAGAATCAGTGTGCACCAAATCAACAATCACTGCCACAGCTTCAACGAAGTTCAACCGCAATGTACAAGCCACCAAAGCGGTACCAGTGTTTCATATCAGAGACAGTTTCTGGACAGACACAGAATTGGAGAGGAAGAGGACGAGAAGGCTTAGAAAGAGGAAGAGGAGGAAGATTTAGGCATACTTCCAGCATTCTCCAGAAGTATGTTATAGTTGTGGACAGGTTGGTATCACTTTGCCCGGGAGTGCAATGGGCCAGGAGGAAACATCAGAGGGAATTTCAGAAATACAGGGCAGTAAGATCATCTGGAGGACCGGAACCCCTATAGGGGCCCGGAGCAGGATAGGGGGAAAGAAGATCCAAATGTAGTGGGACATCAGAGGAAGATCACATTGAGGCAAATAAAAAAAAATTATTATAAAGGGCGGAAGATTGACAAGAATAAAAATAGGGAGTAAAAAATTCCTCTTACGGAACCAATTGAGTTGCATAAAAATCTAAAAATTACAATACCATATTTTCGTATCAGAACATACACCTATTGCATTGTTGGGAAGAGATGCATTGGTGTAAGTTGAACTGAATAATAAGATGTACACCAGACGGTCGTCTGGTGGAGGAGTGAAGAAAATAAATTGTTGATGACGACAGAGATGGATTCATTCTTCAGTATTGATGGAAATCTCAGTGAAGATTTTTTGAAGAAGGTAAGATATAGGAGAAAAGAAATATGCGGATATGGAATATATAATTTATTGTATGTATTCAAGAATGTTGCTAAATCGAATAGGGGAATGGTTGAGCATCAACCAAAGAGAAAGTTTAACTCAGCTCATGTTGCATTATTTTAGGACCACAAGTGAGCAGCTAGGAAGATAAACACAACATTTTGAAAAAGAATTGAGATTGAGAAGAAAGTACATGTGACCCCTGTTGGTTTCCGAAGGCTAAAAAGTAAATAGGAGAAATGATGACAGAAGCAGAGGGAAAGGTTTTGTATCGAGGAAAGAGAATTTGGGATATGGAGGGAGTGAAGATCAGCGATTAATGATTTTTTAAGGACAAGGAGAGCTACAAGCTGTAAGGATGACATGATGAATTCTATTTGCAGGGCAGATGAATTCAGACCTATGAAAGAGGAGAGATAAGCAGTGAAACAATAGATAGGTTGTGGTTAACACGTACGAGTTTATTGGACTTGTGAAATCAGCCCAACCTGTGAAAGTTGAACTGACCCAGGAGCCAGACCTCCTTGGAAGAATCAGTATCCATTGAAAGATGAAGCAATCCAAGGGATTGAACCACAAAATTGAAGGACTTTCGAAAGCAGTGTTTTAAGGACAACAAAAAACCCTCGGAGTAACACGCCTTTGTGGCCTGTGAAAAAACCAGATGAAACTTATCGTCCGTTGTTCATGATTTGAGAGCAGTGAATGAGGTAAGGTGACTGACTTTCCAGCAGAAGTGCCAGACCCGCATACCTTGTTAGCCCAAGTTCCTCCTAATGCGACACATTTTACGGTGTTAGACTTATGTGGTGCATTTTTTAAGTGTTCCACTTAGTGTAGAAATATATAATAGGAAGGTGCACAATCTGTCTGAAAATAATGTGTCGCAGGAGTGTGACGGTTCTTCCTGGTTACATTCCTACACCGAGAGGTCCTACGTGAGTTGGTTATCGACTTTGTTGATACTAAGGATAAAACCAGTTGATGGGAAAATATACATGTTGGTGGTTGTAGATAGATTTTCACGATGGCCCGAGGCCTGTCCAACTATGTGAAAAGATGCTCAATCGGTTGCCAAGTTCTTGTGTAAAGAAGTCATACAGGTGGGGATTACCCGATCGAATATCCTCAGATAATGGGAAGGAATTTGTGGATAAATCAGTAAAATTGATGTTGCAAAAAATTGGGAATTAAGAACGTATTGGAGCAGTTTATCACCCATCAAAGTCAAGACGGATTTGTGGGAAAAATGAACGGTGTCTTGAAAAATCGCATTGTCAAAATTTGTCAGCATACGGGTCTGAAACTGGATAGCGAAGCGCTTCCTTTAGCATTAATGGTGTGTCGCTCAAGTGAGTTGCTGATCTACGTATGACACCCCATGAATTGGTAACAGGAAGAAGGATGCCTACGCCTTGTTTGCAGAACAAGTGGAAAGGGTCCAAGCTTGTCTTTTGAAGATGAAATGAGAGCGTACGTTACATATAGCCAATTTTCATAAAAAGTTGTCCTATATGTTTTCTGACAGGCAAAGAAAAAAAGAGGTGCAGGAGGAGCTTGATGAGCAAAAAAGGAGTACAGTACAACCTGGGGACAAGGTGTTCGTAAAGGTATTTAGAAGGAAGTGGTATAATGAACGCGAGGAAGGATCATTTGAAGTTGTTCGTAGTACTGGAACACGCTGTCCAGGTTAAAGGGTCTCCAACGTGGTATCATTTGTCACATTGTGTTAAAGCGCCTGGAGAAGAGGTGCCACGCGCGAGAGAGAGGATGTTAAAGGCTCAAGAGAGAGCAGGATGGAGATAGGGGAGAACAGGAAGAAGGAGAGATGCATGACAATATCCAGAGTGTAAACCCAGAAGGAGAGATTGTCAATGTTGTGGATAACGTTGATGATAATGTTTACACTTCTGATGATGCCAGAGATGACTCCAGCAATGGGAGGGAAAGGAAAGGAGATTTGGGGAAATTGATTTTCAATACGTCCCAGAAACAACAGGAATATTTCAGTGGAATGTGAAGCAGCGGAGATCACCAATGGCAACTCTGTTACAGGAGAAGCTGGTGATTCAAGTTAGACAAAGTAGGCCCAGACCAGTTAGGAGAAAAGTCAGACCAAACGTTACGAAAACTAGGGTTGAAGTAACTCTGGGACAGTCAGCTCAGCTCCCATGTAAGTGCACGAGAGAACAGTGGTGAAGGGAAATTTAGAGTTCAGTGGGAAGATAGATATGGCAGGAGTTTAGATCTGTTAGGAGCAGTTGCATTGAGAAAGTATGCGTTGCTGAATGATAAGAGAAGAATGAAAATTGAGGGTGATTGCAGTATCTATATTTACAATTTCCAGCAGGAAGATCAAGGTGATTATAAATGTATTTTTTATAATCAACAGTTTGAAAGTGAGGGATTAGAGTTGGGACTGAGAGTTAATGTAGTGACACTAGTGGTGATAGATGGAAATACAAGTAAAGACTTCAAAGCTTTGGGGAAAATAGATGAAACAACGACAATGACATCAACACTTCAGCCTATTATAACAACAGTGAGAAGCAATTCAACTCTTTCAACATTGACAGTTATTGAAGATATAAATATACTCACATTTGATTACAAGGGAGCCAATCGCTCCAGCACCAATTTTAGAGGAAAAGACTGTCATTAGGGTTAGGATGGGTGGTAAAGCTCATCTTCCTTGTAGATGTGAGAGATGGAGTGGGGGTGGTGACGTTCCTCCCACATGGAGAGATAATTATGGAGAGAAGAAGTGTTGTTATCAGGGACCGGAAGTAGAAGCTGTGCCCCCTAGTCAAAGGAAGTATATTTTGCACAACGATATGAAGTGGAAGAGGGTTATGAGTGATTGTTCACTTATTTTGCGTAATGTTACATGGAAAGATCAGGAGAATATATGTGTACTTATCTAGTGCAAGCATTAAAATTTGTTCCGGTTAAGAATTATTGGTTAAAAGGCTATGTAATTCGTAAAGTGACGCTTATGATGGAGGATTTGAAGTCTGTTGAAGCTTCCACAGTCACCAATGGAGTTCAGGAGAAGTATATTAAAGTAGCCACTCCAACAGTAAATAATACACAGAGGATTTCGGTAACTTTCCCACTGGAAATAGTTAAGGTGTTAATACATCAACTAACGAACTATTTTAATAGTAACTTGAAAGAGGTTAATGGTACAATGGCAATAACACATTTAGGAAATATTTTTTTTCTGAAACTAAAAGATGTAACAAGAGTGACTCAGGAGTTTATGATAACGGATGGAGAGTGCTGTCAATGGTAGTAAGGATAGTGTTGAGATAGGAGAGCAGATGGTAGTAGAGAATGATGCAGATTCATCTGAAATAGTGCAGAATACTATCATGGAGGTACAGGATGAGTTCTTTGATTTTAATGGAAGACAAGAAGATATATCTGATCAATACCGCTCGTTAGGGAAGAGAGAAACTAAATGGAAGGCATATGGATTTGATTCTTCTGTTTTGAAAATTAAAGATGGATGGGCAGGTAGGAATCTTTGGTTCCAACAGTTAACTCATTCTGTAAGATCAGTGAGGAATCTTGAGGGTCCATGTCTGCTGAGAATTCCAGCACCAGGCACATGGGGTTCCATCTTAGAGACGGTCGCTCAAACTCTATCAAGTACGTGTCAATCTTATGATCAGGCTGTTGTACAGCAACAATCATTAACAGATACAATAATGTCATTGTCGAAACATTTGTTTAGGCCTAGGTTTAAGTGTTCTTGGTTAAATGAATTACCCTATTTGTTAGATGGGAAGGAAAATCAGTTAACAGCGATTCCTGAAGCATTGGAGGTGAAACCAGTAAGGGCTAAAAGCTGTTTTTGTTCAAATAAAACATATGATGGAAAGGGTATGTTTATGGGAATATCAGATTGTGATGATTATATGATGACTTTGGGTAAGCATGAACATAAGGTTAGTAATGAGAAATATAATGTAACTTTTATGTTCCAGTTAGTAAGAAGAGCAGGACTTTGATGGTGAAAGATCAGCTTTTGCCTGGTAATGTGACTATTGGAAATTTTAGAGATATTTGGTGGGTTTGTGGTGATAAAGCAATTTACCCTATGGATGGACAGGATGTTGTTACATGTCGACGTTGAAGCTTCCAATGAGGTTTTTACCATTAAAAGAGGGAAGCACCGGACACAGATAAATCTGAGTCTAGGTTTGGAAATAGGGGTGAAAAGGGACATGGCGAAATTTCATAGTCTGGAAGCCTACCATTGGAGGATAAGTCTAGGAGAGAAGTGGGGACTGGGACTTTTTCCATGGTATGGTGTAACATTTTTGGCAGATCACATTGATAATATTACCTATACTTTGCAGGGTTTTGCAAATGAAACGATAAGAGGGTTTAACCTTCTGTCAAATACTCAAAGAAGTCACAGACTGACGCTGTTGAAACATGACATGGCTCTTGACTATATTTTAGCAAAACAAGGTGGCTTATGCTTGGCTATGAACTTGACGGGGGATGATTGTTATACTTTGATCCCAGATAGTTCCGATAATATCACTAGTGTTATAGATGCATTGAAGAATATAAGGGATGCGTTTGGTAGATCTGAAGGAGCTGGATGGTAGCGAAGTCTTGTTGCAAGATCAGTTAGGCCCAGTGGGAGCAGTGATAGTTCAGATTTTAGTAGCAGCTCTGATAGCACTGTGTGTGATGTTTTGCTTTTGTACTTTGTTATTGACCTTTGCGAAGGCTATGATATTGAGATGGGTTGGAGTTGTGATGCCTGGAGAAAACACTCAGCTGCCGTTGTTAACTGTTTCTGATCTAGATGAAGATGAACAAGTGGGACTGGATGGAGTATTGATGGATAGATATCCATTTTGAATATCCGATTATTTTTCAAATGTTTTTAAATATTAGCGTTATTTTAGTATTTTGTTATGAATCAAAGGGGGGAAATGGTATGTGATTCATTTTATATATAATTTTTAGTTGATATTGATGTTTTAATTTGAATGTGTTGTTTTGCAAAAGATACTGTTTGGTCTTTTCTTTTCTTCCAGAAGCATATGGGGAAGTGTAGAGGGGATTCAAATACTCAAACATGGACAATATGAAAGGACAATATGAATGGACTGGAGGAAGTGGAACAAGGAAGGTGTGGAAACGTTCAGAGTCCATCATCAACGATGCATTGGAAGTCGACACTGCTGAGGAGATGAAGTGTAGTGGACTACATTCCAGTGTCTGCAATGATATATAGACATATTTGCATGTGTAATACATAATTTGTGTTATATTCTTTCTGTATTAATTTTTGTAGAAAGATATTTGCTGTTATTGGGTACATGTGGGGATCTCAGATGTTTTTGTTTATTTCGTGGATGCTTAGGGATATTGGGTCTAGGCAGGGATAGAGAGAATCCACAGGAGGGTCCGATGGGATGACCAGCCTGAATGTGGACATTTTTGATTGTATTTTGTTTGCTGAGGCTTTCATGTGTATTCAAAGTGCATCATAGTTTAAAATGCATTGATAAAGATTTATGAATTGATCTGGAGTACTTAGGTGGTTGCCTGGGGCAGAGGGGCCGTGAGAGAATTTTACTGTCTTGATTGATTGATGGATATTTGGAAAGAAAGCTGCCAGAAAGGTTTTTCGCTCTCACACTCCATAAAGATTTGTTCATATTTCATAGAAATGTATTTACACTCCATAGAAAAATGTCTTTTTGGTTTATTGTTAAAAATACTCAATAAGAGAAATTGTTATTTGTCATAATCCTATTCTTTTTGTTTTCGAGACTTAGTTAGTCTCGAAGGGGGGAAATGTGGTATCTAAGGAATTTATGACTTTGTTAGCTTTGCAAATGGTAATGTGGTATCTAAGGAATTTATGACTTTGTTAGCTTTGCAAATGGTAATGTGGTATCTAAGGAATTTAGGACTTTGTGGGCGTTTGCAAATGGTATTGTGGTATCTAAGGAATTTATGATGTTGTTAGTGTTTGCAAATGGTAGCTTAGAGAATGTTGATTTGGCCCAGGGAGACATCTGGAGAGCAGTTCTATAGGAGTACCCTAAAACAGAGGAAGTCTGTTGTGTGGAGTGATGGGATTGGTCTGTAGGGGAAACCACCCCTATCTTGGTAAAGATTATAAATACTTGGTGAAGACAAAGGAGGTCAGAACAACATATTCTTTTGGGTCCACTGTTCTCCAGATGCCTGCAGGTGTCTGTAAATCGACGCTGAAATCCTTTGTTATGAATAAACCTTTATAATCAAAGTACAGTGTCAGCGGATCTCCTTGTCCTCCACAGCATGATTAGCAACATGTTTTCAGACACAACAGCAGATTAGCCACTCGTCGCGGCTCCTTACCAAGCACCTGATCTCTTTCCGCGATATCTCCTTTTCTTTCTACTGCGAATGACAGGGATGAGGGCCCTGTCGGGTGTCTGGAGCAAATCCCTCTCGTCCAACTCATTAAAGAAAAACTATTGGTCCAGTTCAAGGTGAGTAATCGCTTTTCTGATGTCCAGAAGCTCTTTTCGGTCATGAGACGGTAGCAGCAACATTATATACAAAATAAGTTACAAACAACGCGAAAAAACACACAAAATAGCACGGTTGGTAAGAGTCCATAAAACGGCAGCCATCCCCTCCGGCGCCATCTTCAAAGTGAACGCATTGTTTATGCTGAAAATATACACGGCACCTTGAAATGCAATTAACACAGTAACAAAATTGGCTCCATCTTTTGATCTACCGGTACGCCCACCTGCTTTTATTCATACAATGTCTGTGGCAAAGCTTTGCTAAAAGTAAAGCCAATGAGGCCGAATGCAAAACTGGCCTGAAAATCCTGTAAGGAATTCAACCTGTTTGGAAGCAACAGGTCAAAATACCTGCAGCACCAGTTTGCGGCGCTCGTCACACATGGTCCATATCACCTGTGTGGAGCCTGAGAGCCTTCCCAGTCTGGCCAATGTGTTGTGATCATAAACCGTCTGGGATGCACTGCTTTTTGAGAGCCCATTTCAGCAGAAAAAATGTAAGTTAAACAAATATGGCCTGTGTGAATTATTTTTTAGCAATCAATCATGAAAAGAGGAAAATGTTAGCTAACTTCGCTAGGTAGGCCTATGTTGCTTGTAGAAAAAAGTACATTAGGTTTTACCATTGTTTAGCCAGATGTACGAAGTTTCTACTGGTAGCTTGCAAAGGAAAGCTAACAGTACAATTGCAAATGCGTACTTCTGCTGCTTGACAGGCAGAGCCCACAACGGATTGAAAATGTACCTAAACCACTCATGCTTGTCAGGTATAGTACACTTATTTTATATCATACAAATATCCAATTAATGGTGGCCAATATTGACAGGTATTGTGAGGCTACCCTGACGTATCTGAAATCACATCAATTGATTTTTTACTAATTTTGAAAAGCATGTGCGCAATTGTTTTGCATGGAATAATCAGATGTGTAGTTCTGACAATGCTCTTCAAGATATTTATAACTAAATAGTTAACATTTATTTAACAATCCTTTGAAAACGGCACAAAGTTGTCAATGGTTTTAGCGGAGCAGGGGGTCTCCTTGCCCTCCAGCAGGCGAACGCTCTGCACTTTATGTTTAATTGATAACGACCTATTTTCCTGCAGTAGCAAACTGGCTCAAATTAAGATTCTACATCTGTACTTTCTGAATAGTTATTACTGCTTACTACTTTCTGAACGTTCAATATCAGACGTAATCGCCGCACTACAGAATAGTTTTAATCTGCAATTTTTTCCCATGTGACTAGTCTGGTGTATCACAAGTTATGGAGGACACAGCAATAAATAGTGGCACAGGATCTATGGCCAGTGCCACTGTCTCCTGTATGCAGTTAACTGCTGATGTGATCTATTTTACCTCTGACTAGCCTTCTGAGAAGGATAAACAGGCCTGTTAACTCGTGGACATCCAGGTAAAAAAATTTTCAACCTGTCACCGTGTGGGAATAGTGTATAGTATAGTGGCTTGCGAAAGTATTCACCCCCCTTGGCAATTTCCCTATTTTGTTGCCTTACAACCTGGAATTAAAATTGATTTTGGGGGGTTTGTATCATTTGATTTACACAACATGCCTACCACTTTGAAGATGCAACATATTTTTTATTGTGAAACAAACAAGAAATAAGACACAAAAACAGAACTTGAGCGTGCATAACTATTCACCTCCCAAAGTCAATACTTTGTAGAGCCACCTTTTGCAGCAATTACAGCTGCAAGTCTCTTGGGGTATGTCTCTATGAGCTTGGCACATCTAGCCACTGGGATTTTTGCCCATTCTTCAAGGCAAAACTGCTCCAGCTCCAGTTGGATGGTTCTGCTGGTGTACAGCAATCTTTAAGTCATACCACAGATTCTCAATTTGATTGAGGTCTGGGCTTTGAATAGGCCATATCAAGACATTTAAATGTTTCCCCTTAAACCACTCGAGTGTTGCTTTAGCAGTGTGCTTAGGGTCATTGTCCTACTGGAAGGTGAACCTCCGTCCCAGTCTCAAATCTCTGGAAGACTGAAACAGATTTTCCTCAAGAATTTCCCTGTATTTAGCACCATCCATCATTCCTTCAATTCTGACCAGTTTCCCAGTCCCTGCCAATTAAAAATTTCCCCACAGCATGATGCTGCCACCACCATGCTTCACTGTAGGGATGGTGTTATTGGGGTGATGAGAGGTGTTGAGTTTGCACCAGACATAGCGTTTTCCTTGAGGGCCAAAAAGCTAAATTTTAGTCTCATCTGACCAGAGTACCTTCTACCATATGTTTGGGGAGTCTCCCACATGACTTTTGGTGAACACCTAATATGTTTGCTTATTTTTTTCTTTAAGCAATGGCTTTTTTCTGGCCACTCTTCCATAAAGCCCAGCTCTGTGGAGTGTACGGCTTAAAGTGGTCCTATGGACAGATACTCCAAAGTCCGCTGTGGAGCTTTGCAGCTCCTTCAGGGTTATCTTTGGTATCTTTGTTGCCCCTCTGATTAATGCCCTCCTTGCCTGGTCCGTGAGTATTGGTGGGTGGCCCCTCTTGGCAGGTTTGTTGGGGTGCCATATTCTTACAATTGTTTAATAATGGATTTAATGGTGCTCCGTGGGATGTTCAATTTTTAATAACCCAACCCTGATCTGTACTTCTCCACAACTTTGTCCCTTACCTGTTTGGAGAACTCCATGGTCTTTGTGATGCTGCTTGCTTGGTGGTGCCCTTGCTTAGTGGTGTTGCAGACTCTGGGGCCTTTCAGAACAGGTGTGTGTGTGTATATATATATATATATATATATATATATATATATATACACAGTGGGGAGAACAAGTATTTGATACACTGCCGATTTTGCAGGTTTTCCTACTTACAAAGACATGTAGAGGTCTGTATTTTTATCATAGGTACCCCTCAACTGTGAGAGACGGAATCTAAAACAAAAATACAGAAAATCTGGGGGTCTGACAACTTGGATGGAAAATTACTGAGGATAATAGCGGACGATATATCCACTGCTATTTGTCATATCTTCAATCTAAGCCTACTACAAATTGTGTGCCCTCAGGCCTGGAGGGAAGCAAAAGTAATTCCACTACCCAATAATAGTAAATTCCTTTATGTGCTCAAATAGCCGACCAATCAGCCTGTTACCAACCCTTAGTAAACTTTTGGAAAAAATGGTTTAATCAGATACTATGCTATTTTACTGTAAACAAATTGATAACAGACTTTCAGCACGCTTATAGGGAAGGACATTCAACAAGCACGGCACTTATACAAATGACTGATTGGCTGAGAGAAATCTATGATAAAAAGATTTTGGGAGCTGTTTTGTTTGACTTCAGTGCGGCTTTTTACATTATCGATCATGGTCTGCTGATGGAAAAACGTATCTGTTATTGCTTTACACCTCCTGCTATTTTGTGGATAAAGAGTTACCTGTCTAACAGAACACAGAGGGTGTTCTTTAATGGAAGCCTCTCCAACATAATACAGGTAGAATCAGGAATTCCCCAGGGCAGCTGTCTAGGCCCCTAACTTTTTTAAATCTTTACTAATGACATGCCACTGACTTTGAGTAAAGCCAGTATGTCTATGTATGCAGATGACTCAACACTATACAGGTCAGCTACTACAGCGAGTGAAATCACTGCAAGACTTAACAAAGAGCTGCGGTTAGTTTCAGAATGGGTGGCAAGGAATAAGTTAGTCCCATTGTGTTTGGGACAAATCATTCACTAAACCCTAAACCTCAACTAAATCTTGTAATAAATAATGTGGAAATTTAGCAAGTTGCGGTAACTAAACTGCTTGGAGTAACCCTGGATTGTACACTGTCATGGTCAAAACATGTTGATACAACAGTAGCTAAGATGGGGAGAAGTCTGTCCATAATAAAGTGCTACTATGGCTTTTTAACAATACTATCAACAAAGCAGGTCCTACAGGCCCTAATTTTGTCGCCCCTGGACTACTGTTCAGTCGTGGTCAGGTGCCACAAAGAGGCACCTCGGAAAATTACAATTGGCTCAGAACAGGGCAGGAAGTGTTGACATGCTGAATGCACCAAGGTGTCTGTTTAAACTACTAGCACACAACTCTGACACCCATGCATACCCCACAAGACATGCCACCTAAGGTCTCTTCACAATCTCCAAGTCAAGAACAGACTATGGGAGGCGCACAGCACTACATAGAGCCATGGCTTCATGGAACTCTATTCCACATCAGGTAACTGATGCAAGCAGTATAATCAGATTCAAAAAACAGGAAAAAAAATACACCTTATGGGACAGCAGGGACTGTGAAGTTACGCACAGACACACGCTTACACATACACATGATAAGACACGCACTCTACACACACGTACACCTGAATTTTGCATTGTAGATATGTGGTAGTAGAGTAGTGGCCCGAGGGAACACACTTAATGTGTTGTGAAAAGTGTTATGAAATGTAATGTCATGTAATATTTTAAATTGTATAGAACTGCCTTAATGTTGCTGGACCCCAGGAAGAGTAGCTGCTGCCTTGACAGCAGCTAATGGGGATCGTTAATAAATACAAATACAAATAACATTACAGATCACAATCATTACTTTCTGCAATGGTAATATGACTTGCAGATATCTCTAGTGGTACTTCCCAAAATGTCTGTTTATGAGGCCTTACATTTTGAGTGAAAAGACATTAACTTTCTGTTTTTTTTATATATATTTTTATTTCACCTTTATTTAAACAGGTAAGCCAGTTGAGAACAAGTTCTCATTTACAACTGCGACCTGGCCAAGATAAAGCAAAGCAGTGCGATTAAAAACAACAATTACACAGTTACATAAACAAAAACAAAACATACAGTCAATAACACAATAGAAAATCTATATACAGTGTGTGCAAATGTAGTAAGTTATGGAGGTAAGGCAATAAATAGGCCATAGTGCAAAATAATTACAATTTAGTATTAACACTGGAGTGATAGATGTGCAGAAAATGATGTGCATATAGAGATACTGGGGTGCAAATGAGCAAAATAAATAACAATGTAAATAACAATATGGGGATGAGGTAGTTCGGTGGGCTAATTACAGATGGGCTGTGTACAGGTGCAGTGATCGGTAAGCTGCTCTGACAACTGATGCTTAAAGTTAGTGAGGGAGATAAGAGTCTCCAGTTTCAGAGATTTTTACAGTTTGTTCCAGTTATTTGCAGCAGAGAACTGGAAGGAATGGCGGCCAAAGGAGGTGTTGGCTTTGGGGATGACCAGTGAGATATACCTGCTGGAACGCATACTACGGGTGGGTGTTGCTATGGTGACCAATGATCTAAGATAAGGCGGGGATTTGCCTTGAAGTGATTTATAGATGACCTGGAGCCAGTGGGTTTGGCGACGAATATGTAGTGAGGGCCAGCCAACGAGAGCGTATAGGTCACAATGGTGGGTAGTATATGGGGCTTTGGTGACAAAACGGATGGCACTGTGATAGACTACATCCAATTTGCTGAGTAGAGTGTTGGAAGCTATTTTGTAAATTACATCGCCAAAGTCAAGGATCGGTAGGATAGTCAGTTTTACGAGGGCATGTTTAGCAGCATGAGTGAAGGAGGCTTTGTTGCGAATAGGAAGCGATTCTAGATTTAACTTTGGATTGGAGATGCTTAATGTGAGTCTGGAAGGAGAGTTTACTGTCTAACCAGACACCTAGATATTTGTAGTTGTCCACATATTCTAAGTCAGACCACGAGAGCAGTGATTCTAGTCTGGCAGGCGGGTGCAAGCAGTTGATTGAAGAGCATGCATTTAGTTTTACTAGCGTTTAAGAGCAGTTGGAGGCCACGGAAGGAGTGTTGTATGGCATTGAAGCTCATTTGGAGGTTTGTTAACACAGTGTCCAATGAAGGGCCAGATGTATACAAAATGGTGTCGTCTGCATAGAGGTGGATCTGAGAGTCACCAGCAGCAAGAGCGACATCATTGATATACATAGAGAATAGAGTCAGCACGAGCATTGAACCCTGTGGCACCCCCATAGAGACTGCCAGAGGTCCAGACAACAGGCCCTCCGATTTTACACATTGAACTCTATCTGAGAAGTAGTTGGTGAACCAGGCGAGGCAGTCATTTGAGATACCAAGGCTATTTAGTCTGCCAATAAGAATGCAGTGATTAACAGAGTCAAAAGCCTTGGCCAGGTCGATGAAGACTGCTGCACAGTACTGTATTTTATCGATCGCTGTTATTATATTGTTTTGGACCTTGAGCGTGGCTGAGGTGCACCCATGACCAGCTCGGAAACCAGAGCAAGTTGCAGCAGAGGGTGCAGAGCTGGTGGCCGGGGTAGGGGTAGCCAGGTGGAAAGCATGGCCAGCCGTATCAAAATGGTTATTGAAATTCTCGATTATCGTAGATTTATCGGTGGTGACAGTGTTTCCTAGCCTCAGTGCAGTGGGTAGCTGGGAGGAGGTGCTCTTATTCTCCATGGACTTTACAGTGTCCCAAAACTTTTTGGAGTTAGTGCTACAGGATGGACATTTCTGTTTGAAAAAGCTAGCCTTTGCTTTCCTAACTGATTGTGTATATTGGTTCCTGACTTCCCTGAAAAGTTGCATATCGTGGGGGCTGTTCTATGCTAATGCAGTACGCCACAGGATGTTTTTGTGCTGGTCAAGGGCAGTCAAGTCTGGGGTGAACCAGGGGCTATATCTGTTCTTAGTTCTGCATTTTTTGAATGGGGCATGCATATTTAAGATGGAGAGGAAAGCACTTTTGAAGAACATCCAGGCATCCTCTACTGACGGAATGAGGTCAATATCCCTCCAGGATACCCGGGCCAGGTCACTTAGAAAGGCCTGCTCGCTGAAGTGTTTTAGGGAGCGTTTGACAGTGATGAGGGGTGGTCGTTTGACCGCGGACACATTACGGACGCAGGCAATGAGGCAGTGATCACTGAGATCCTGGTTGAAGACATCGGAGGTGTATTTAGAGGGTAAATTAGTCAGGATGATATCTATGAGGGTGCCCATGTTTACGGATTTAGGGTTGTACCTGGTAAATTCCTTGATAATTTGTGTGAGATTGAGGGCATCTAGTTTAGATTGTAGGACGGCCGGGTTGTTAAGCATATCCCAGTTTGGTCTGTAGCAAGCGGCAACAGTGAGAGACTTATTTCTGGAAAGGTGGATTTTTAGAAGTAAAACTCAAACTGTTTAGACCTGGATAGTATGATAGAGCTCTGTAGGCTATCTCTACAGTAGATTGCAACTCCGCCTCCTTTGGCAGTTTTATCTAGACGGAAAATGTTGTAGTTTGGAATGGCCTTCCTAAGCCAAGATTCAGACACTGCTAGAACATCAGGGTTGGCAGAGTGTGCTAATGCAGTGAATAACTCAAACTTGGGGAGGAGACTTCTGATGTTAACATGCAAGAAACCAAGGCTTTTACGGTTACAGAAGTCAACAAATGATAGCGCCAATAAGAACTAACCCAAACAGCAATAGGTTAGGCATATTGACATGGGAGAGAGGCATAACGCAATCACAGGTGTTATTCAAGAGGGCTAAGACAACAACTGGTAATGGCGACGAAAGTTTGGGCTGAGGCTAAACAGATAAACAGGATGGGGTACCGTGTAAAGGAACAGTCCAGCAGGCATTAGCTGTGTAGGTGAGTGATCATAAGGTCCAGTGAACAGTACTAAGTAAGTCCGGGAGCAGATCGTATGCTACTAAAGCACAGGCGAGCAGGAGGCACAGCTGTTGCTTGCGCGTGCTAGCGGGCCGGGGCTAGCAGATGGATCATCATGGTCGTCGCAACGGGAAGCCTGTTGAAACCACATCAGACGATTACGTCGGCAGACCAGTCGTGATGGATCGGCGGGGCTCCGTGTCGACACTAGGAGGTCCCGTCCAGTTGACAGAGTGGTAAATAGCCGGGAGATGGGCCTGGCTCGAGGCTAGCTCAAGGCTAACTGGTACGTCGGGAAGTGGATATTAGCCAACAACAGCCATTCGGTTGCTGCTAGCTAGTTGCGATGGTCCGGTGTTAAGGTCCAGTGATTCAGTGATTCCGGCAGAAATGCAGATAATTGTCCAGGCTAGAGCTGGATGGTAGGTCGTGCAGGCCACGGACAGTGGTGAAGACAGCTAACGGTGGCTAATAGCAAGTAGCTAGTTAGCTGGCTAGCTGGCTAGTTTCAGCCGTAGGTTATTGATAAAAATAATTATATTATTATTATTATAAAATAATAGAATCCGTTCCACATTGGGTGAGGCGGGTTGCAGGAAAGTATATTTAGTTAAAGGATGGAAAGTGAGAGAGAAATATATACGAATAAAAGACAAAAAAACAAAACAAAAAACAGGCTATTTACACGAGGACACAACACAATACACGACCGCACTGCTACGCCATCTTGGATACACACTTCAGGTTGAAGACACACTTCAGTTTCTCTCTTCTGACTTTGTGAGGGTCTTTATGATTTTATAAGAATTGATAAGTATTGTATTTTTCAAAATTGTGAGACCTCAACAGAGCTATGCCACAAAAAGTTTTCCCGGCCATAATTTTATCTGATTTGCAGATTAGGACAATGCGCCATTTAAAGGTAATTTGACACGACCAATGCAGCGTTACCGTGAATGTGGTCTCCACGAACGTGGATACATTGCCTTTTTTAAAAATTGCATTGCCGACAAAGCGTGTTCGGATTGAATTTGGTATTACCAAAACATTGTAGAATTTAAAAAATGCACCATGCATGTAATTTTGTTCTTTGACATTTTGCAGATACAGTGCTGTGAAAAAGTATTTTTTGCCCCCTTTCAAATGTTCTCCTCTTTTGCTTATTTTTTTATACTGAATGTTATCAGATCTTCAACCAAAACGTAATATTAAATAAAGGGAACCTGTGTGACCAAATAACACAATTACATACTTATTTCATAAACAAAGTTATGCAACACCAAATGCCCTTGTGTGAAAAAGTAATTGCACCCTTACACTCAACAACTGGTTGTGCCACCTTTAGCTGCAATGACTCCAACCAAACGCTTCCTGTAGTTGTTGATCAGTCTTATGTCGCTGGCGAGGAATTTTGGCCCACTCTTCCAGGCAGAACTGCTTTAACACAGCGACATTTGTTGGTTTTCAAGCATGAACTGCTCATTTCATGTCCTGCCACATCTCAATTGGGATTAGGCCTGAACTTTGACTAGGCCATTCCAAAACTTCAAATGTGTTGCTTTTTAACCAATTTCATGTAGACTTGAGTGTTTGTTTTGGATCATTGTCTTGCTGCATGACCCAGCTGCGCTTCAGCTTCAGCTCACAGATGGATGGCCTGACATTCTCCTGTAGAAACCTCTGATACAGAGCAGAATTCATGGTTCCTTCTATTAAGGCAAGGCCTTCAGGTCCTGAGGCAGCAAAGTATCCCCAAACCATCACACTATCACCACCATTATTGACCATTGGTATAAGGTTCTTACAGTGGAATGCAGTGTTTAGTTTTCGCCAGGCATATTGGGACCCATGTAACGCTGTGCATTTTTCTGAGTAATACACTTTTTGGTGTAATTGTGTTTATAGGAAGAACTGCAAGAGAAGTCCAAAGGACCACCACCATCTTCTATCCATCATGGGAGTCATGACTGTGTCTGTTCTTGCCTGTCCTTCTCACCCTTCTGGGAACTGGAGTCCACCAAAATCCCCCACGATCATCGTTGTGACACCCTAATGGTCAATCCCATTTGAATCCAGTTTATTTTGAGTTGTCAGACAGTATTTTCAACTCTGTTCTAATCTGTTAGTTGTGTCGAGCTAGGGATTTAAAATATGTGTTTTTTTTTCTCTCCAGATATCTGTCCAAGTGGGTAGTCCCGTGTAGCTCAGTTGGTAGTGCATGGCATTTGCAACGGCAGGGTTGTGGGTTTGATTCCCATGGGGGTCCAGTATGAAAATGTATACTCTCACTAACTGTAAGTCGCTCTGGATAAGAGCGTCTGCTAAATGACTAAAAAATGTATACTGGACATGATAGCAAGATACCCCATTGCTACCGATTTGGTGCGGAAACAAATGGGATGGCAGCAAGCATTGGTAAGTGTCTCACTTGCAGTGCATCAAATCAACAATTGAAAATAACAAAGTTGGTCTTCCATTTAGAATGACCTGCTTTTTATTACCACTACTGATCACATTTCTATATAGTCAAAGCTTGTACAAAATCTATGAAAATATGGATGTTTCTTTATTTAGAATTACTGCAAGTGAGATGGCGGTACCCTGGCTTCTGTCCACAGAATTGAAGAATACCAGCTTCTCCTTTCCATGGTAAAGCAGACCCAGAGCATCTCTGTTTATGCCTGGCTAGGACTGAATAATCTGGCACAGGTAAAACAAACCTTCACACTCAAATAGCACTTCCTCAGATATGTCTTGTTTCATATCTCTTTGATTTGGACATTAGATACGTTACTACTGCCCTCCAAGAAGAAGTTGATAACTTTGAACTGTTCTTCCTGACAGGAAGGGACATTTGTGTGGACTGATGGATAATCTGTGGAATGGTTCTGGTCCAAAAGTGCCAACGCTCAGCAGTGGGGAGAAGACTGTGAGGCACTGAACTCTCAGGTAGGTCAGTATTGCAAACTTGTTCTTGCATGGTGACACTTAGGCCGGGATTCTATCCTTAGAGCGGTGTGAACAAATGCGTATTTTAATTAAAGGCAATGTTCCAGCATTCACAGAGATTGCATTCAAGGTAAACGCTGCAGCTGTCTGTGCAATTGTAAATCACCTTTAATCGTCAAGCGTGCTACAAAGCAGTTCAGATTGAATCCTGGCCTAAAGCATAGGGACCCTGTATTAAGGACTGACAAATACATAATAAGCAGTGAGTGTGTAAACCGTCAAACTTCACAGTAACATATTGGTTTCTGTACTTTTCCTATCTGTCTCATTCAGTGAAGTGCTGTAGTTATTCTTCTGTTGTCTTCCACTGAGACTAACAAGGACATTGTCCTCTACAGGGGCTGAGGGCTTCGATGACATCAAGTGTGAGTGGCTGTACCTTTGTCTCCGTGTGATTTGCTACAGGTGGAGTAGCCTAAGATGACAGAGGAGTCCAACACTATCCACACAGAGTGAGAGCGCAAAGGGATTTTGCCAACATACTCTGATTTTATTTTCTATTATCGCACGCAAACTCCTTTGAGTTGTTTGAGGATAAAAAGTGATATAATGGCAATGACATTATCTTTGGTTGCCATTTTCAATTGTAACAAAGTTATTGTCAGGTTGATTCTACAATTGCATTTTCACTATTGTTTTCTGTATGTAACTAGTCTTAAGCTACTAACCATTGAGGCACCCACTAAAGGTTTATCCACAAACAAACAGTTCAATCCCGTTACTAACTCACAACCGACTGTTTATCTAAGAACACAGACAGGATAGTGTTGCATGTACAGGTAAAATTAGTCTCAATACTCAATCAATCAATCAATCAATTTTATTTTATATAGCCATTCTTAAACTAATATCTCGAATGGTAAGAAACCCAGCCTAAAAACCCCAAACACTAGTAATGAGGTGTAGAAGCACGGGAAAAACAAAAGAAACAGGAAGAAACCAGAGAGGAACCAGGCATGAGGGGTGGCCAGTCCTCTTTGGTGAGAGGGTGGAGATATAACAGAACCATGCCAAGATGTAAAAATTATAAGTGACAAGCATGGTAAATAATAATCAGGAATAAATCTCAGTTGGCTTTTATAGAAAGGTAAAAAAGGTTGGGACAGGAAAACGAGAGAAAGTTTAAAGAATAGCAGAAGGAGGGGAAACAGCAAGGAGTCACCACGGCCGAGTGAATGTAGGGGGTAGGTCTCTAGTTGGTTTAATGAAAAAAAGTGGGAAGTAAGCGCAGGCAGAACAGGAAGAATAGCAGGAAGGCAGGCGGACTGGGGGACAGAAGGTGTATATGCCCGGTAGGAGAGGTTAGGGATGAGGTTCTCAGAGAGAAAGAGAGAACGAGAGAATTAGAGAGAGCATATTAAATTCACACAGGAACTGGATAAGACAGGAGAATACCAGGGATAAACCAACTAACCCCAGCCCCCGACACATAAACATGCAGATAAATGGAGGAGACAGGAGGAACAGTGCATCCGAAGAAAAAACAGAGAGGGCAAAGAGGAAGGAAACAATGCAAAGCACAGCCGGACACTAGAGGATATACCAACCACCAACTTACAATCCTGAGACAAGGCGAGAAAAAGGGTCCACCACAGCACAAACCAAGGAGGGCCCAACCCAAGAGGAAGATACGCCAGTAACCCAACCCACTCAAGTGACGAACCCCCCAGGGACGGATGAAAGAGACCAGAGGCAGTGACTCAGCCCTGAGGGAATATTGAAAGAATTGGTGGAATTGTTGCATCCTGATTATCCCTCAATGCTTCCATGTCTATCTCTTTGAATAAAACCTTTCAGCATCACCCTTTCTAAGGCATGGTCAATCTGTTTTACATATCACTATATCATTTCCTATGTACTAGCTTGATTTTTAGGTGACTGGTACCTTGTGTGAGACAGACAGAAATTAGATACTCACAGCACGCACAGCATCAACAAGGAGGGAGGAGGACATATAGCTTCTTGCTGTAGTTGACACCGGTCTGCTTGCTCACCAATGTGCACAGCATATCCACGTTAACGTCATTGAATAACTTGGCACAAAGCCCGATACATAGAAACAACAGTGTAATAAGCACATAGAAACAACAGTGTAAAGTTAAGCATATTTTCCAAAGTGAACTTTCCAGACACATTTATTGGGCTGATAACGTTACTCAAACACAGTGTATGACCATTGTAAACAATAAAACTGAAAGAAAAGGCTTCAGCTCAGAACTGCTTCCAGAATTCAAAGCCAAGCGTTTAAAATACTCAAGTTTTGTCTTTTTTTTTTCTTAATATATTTTTACATGTTTATTTGTATTTTCTTTACATATTCAGTTTTTCAGCAATACTGATAATTATACTATGTACAACAAAGGCCAAGACACTCATCGGTTCATCACTTAGACAGAAGCTCCTTTCCCATTTTTCCTTTTGTAATGACCTACTGTTACAAGGCAAGAATGTAAGGTCTCGCTCTCTTGGGTTGTTGCAGTCGGCATGCCTTGTACGTGACTGTGATGACGATGCAGCTATGAGCCTTGCATACCTTCTCTGTCTGCACCACTAAGGGCAGTGTCTTAAGTCCTTAAGATCCCATTGGTAGCAAGGTGTCTATGTACAAAGGCTAAAAGTCCCACTTAGTCCATTTGAAGAAGAATGCTTCCGTGTTTTTGTACGTTTTCAACATTATATTTTATCCCCCAAAAAAGTATCAGTATCAAAACGGTTTTCGTAATAGATATTTGTACTGGACGTGTTAGTTAGCATGTGTTGGATTTCAAATAGTTGTCGATGTACGTATGAAAAGTAGTCTCTTTGCAAAGCTACGCAAAGTATTTTACTTGGTAATGTTGAGATTATTTTTTCTATTTTTACAATTCCATGAAATAATCTTAGATGAGATGCAGCCTTGGTCAGACTCCAGTTGTTTTCTTCTCTCTCTCATCCCCCCGCTCTCTTTCTGTCTGTCTTTGACTCTTGTTTCTGTGCTCATCCAAGGGAGACTACTTTAGCAGCCACTCATTCACTGGAAGAGAGGAGAGGGACAGTGTGAGAAGAACACTACTTTATATGCACTTTACACAACATTCACATCTAGCATGGAAACCTTTCTATCCTGGTTAAAAACCCCAGCAGCTTCTATAATCATAACATGACAATACATTGTTAGGATTGAGACCAGAATACATTGAACATGAATGGATTATTATCAGTTAAATAGTATACTCTACCGGAAGACACAATTATGCATTTAAAGTAAATGAAGTAACCTTGACCATGAAACATTGGCAACTGAACATGTCGTGCATCTAGGTAAAAAGTGTCATTTCTATTATTAAATGGTGAAGTAGTGTTTTATTTATTTATTCCCAGCACCACAGAGATCCAGTTTAGTGGTGTCCATGTGACTCTGGTCTCAGGGAGAGTTGGAATATGCAAAAAAATATAAAAATAACCTGTGTGAATTAGAACAAATATAAGCAAACCAAATTCTTATTATCTTGTGTTCAAATTAGCAATGTATGCTAAATAACAGCAATTATGCAGTATATGTTAGCATTCTGCTAGCATCCCAATACACATTTCCCATTCAATTAGCCCACTGACCTAGCTGTGAGGGGGCTGAGATTCCTCTGCCTTCAAGGTTTAACCTTAGATGAATAACATATTAGATCCATTTCCCCTTTAAATTATACTTTATTCCCCCTCTGCCTCACCTTGGAGATACAACTAGTGTAATTAAAGACAGCCCTGCTGCTATTGTACTGCTTCTGTTTACTCTCTGGGGGTGTATGTGGGTAAATGTGTGTGAGTAAAAGTGTGTGTGTGTACTCACATTTGTGTGTGTGTGTGTTTCAATCTCTCAACAACTGCTGCACAGAATAAGAATTTCATCTGAGAGCGAGAGGATAAGAGAAAAGAACAGTCTGGCTACAGTACAGTAAATCCTGAAAAAAATAATACAATGAATAATGGGGGTTACCTCTTGCCCTCACTGTATTTACGCTTCAGGGGTAAAATTCACATTTTGTGCAGCAGTTGCCCAGATATATTGGCTGAAACAGAGGAGAGGAGATGGTAAACAGACTGCATGCAGAGTCCCTGAATAACACAGATGCTGAGCTGGCTTTGTAGTTATGAAGTAGGGCTCACACACTCAGCCATTCCAACACTTGGTGTTGGAAATATTGCTATAATATCACTATAAGTAATATACATTCCACTCTTTAAAATCTATAAAAGTTAAGGCTTAAGACTATGCTTTTGGTATTTAATACCTTTATGAGGGCCACAAGCACGACATAAACAAAACGACCAAGGTAAATGTCCATGACTCCTTCACCGCCATTTTGTATATATCTGCTAGTCAGACCTAAACACTTTGCTAACAAATGGCGGTGGTGGGTGGATTGGAGCTGTGTTCACCTCGGTACTGGAGCTTCTGGGCCCTGTTGTTGGGACAGTCTTTGCCCTGCATGCTGAAGTTGATGTTAGTCCGGATGCAGCGGTTGTTCAGCGGTTGAACCGGGCGAACGTTGTCGCTCATACTCAGGAAGATCTGAGACGGCTGGTTCTGACTCAACAGCCGTAAGGAGTGCATCTGGAGAAGAGAGTGAAGGGGGATTCATTAACAAAAAGAGGCGGAAAGGAAGAGTATGTAAAGTAATGGAAGGAACAAGAGGAGAGGAGAGCAAAGCAGAGTAGAGCAGAGCAGAGGAGAAATAAAAAGATGAGATGAGAGGAGAACAGAAGTGAAGAAAAGGCACATTATTTCAGTATGAATGGGAGAAAAATCTATGTGGAGGAACAGAATTGCTGTACGAGAGGCTTATGTACACTCTTAGAAAAAAAGTTGCTAAGTAGAACCATATAGTGGAACCCTTTTTAGTGCTAGGTAGAACCCTTTGCAGAGGGTTCTACCTAGAATCCTCTATGAAGGGTTCTTAGAACTCTCCATGAAGGATTCTACCAGGAGCCCTTTTATCTTTGAAAGGTTCCATCCTAGAACCCTCCATGAACGGTTCTACTAGTCTTATTCCTGACTATACATTCCACCTCAGGATAAGAAATATAACAAGCTGGCACTTAACGAACTGTAAGAGGCTATAACAAGCAGGAAAACTTACATCCGGAGGCTGCCTTCCTTGTCGCCAGCGATTTTAATTCTGTGTCATTAAGACACGTGATGCCCAACTTCCATCAACACGTCTCCTTCGCCACTATTGGCAATAGAGTCCTAGACCACTGTTACTCTACCCACAAGCAAGCATACAAGGCCCTCCCTTGTCCGCCAATCAGAAAATCAGGTCATGACTCCGTACTTCTGCTTCCTGTTTACAAGCAGTAGCTCAAACAGGGAGTACCCATGACTCGTTCCCTTGAGAAATGGTCATCAGAATCAGAGATTATACTACAGGACTGCTTTGCTCATGCTGATTGGAATATGCTCAGAGACTCCGCCGTTAACATCGACGAGCTAACCACCTCTAACCCGGCTTCATAAGGAAATGCATTGGCGATGTTGACCCCACAGTGAAGGTTCGCTTCTTCTCCAATCAAAAGCCCTGGATTAATGGCGAGGTTGGCGTTAACCTAAAGCGCAGGGCTACCACACACAGGACCATCGCA
The DNA here is from genome assembly GCF_020615455.1 of Coregonus clupeaformis. Classification (NCBI taxonomy): domain Eukaryota; kingdom Metazoa; phylum Chordata; class Actinopteri; order Salmoniformes; family Salmonidae; genus Coregonus; species Coregonus clupeaformis. The sequence continues at coordinate 26,978 of NW_025535514.1, forward strand.
GACAACGGCTGAGGACAGGAACAAGTACAAGAAGTCCCGCTACGACCTCTGCTGAGTCATCAAACGAGCAAAAGGACAATATAAGAATAAAGTGGAATCATATTACACAGGCTCCGATGCCCGTCGCATGTGGCAGGGGCGACAGTCCATTACGGATTACAAAGGAAGACCCAGCCCAATGATGCCTCTCTAACAGACGAACTCAGCGCATTTTATGCACGCTTCGACAACAACACCACCACCACCATACCATGCGTGAGGGCCCCCACCGAAAGCAGAGTACTGGGTGATCTCGCTCCCAGAGGCTGACGTGAGTAAGGTCTTTAATCAGATCAACACTCGCAAGGCGGGGCTGGACGGTATTCCGGGGCGCGTTCTCAGAGCATGCGGAGATCAGCCTGTCCTTGTCCCAGTCTGTAATTCCCACATGTTTTAAGATGACTACCATCATTCCTGTTCCCAAGAACTCTAAGGCTACATGCCACAATGACTACCGCCCTGTAGCACTCATATCTGTAATCAGGCTGGTTATGGCACACATCAACTCCATCATCCCAGACCCACTCCAATTTGCATACCGCCCAAACAGATCCATAGACGACGCAATCTCAATTGCACTCCACACTGCCCTCACCCACCTAGATCAGAGGAACACCTATGTGAGAAGGCTGTTCATTGACTGCAGCTCAGCGTTCAGCACCATTGTCTCCTCCAAGCTCGTCACCAAGCTTAGGATCATGGGACTGAACACCTCCCTCTGCAACTGGATCCTGGACTTCATGACTGGCCGAACCCAGGTAGTGAGGGTAGACATCTCCTCCACCACGTGTACCCTCATCACTGGGGCTGAGCTCCCTGCCATCCAGGACCTCTATATCAGGTGGTGTGAAAGGAAGGCCCGGAAAATCGTTAAAGACTCCAGCCACCCAAGCCATAGACTATTCTCTCTGCTTTCACATGGCAAGCGGTACCGGTGTAACAAGAATGACACCAACAGGCTGCTGAACATGCTTCTATCCCCAAGCCATAAGACTGCTAAATAGTTAACAAAATGGCTACAAGGACTATCTGAGTTGACCCTTGTATTTATTTAAAAGTCTCTATGCACACTCACAGCACTCTACACACTCATGAACACTGACACTCCAACACACACATAACATGCACACACATTTATACTGACTCTACACACACACTCATATAGAATCTACATTTACGCTGTTGCTCCTCTGTTTATCATACATCCTGATGCCTAGTAACCTTACCCCCTATACATATCTACTCTATCACTCCAGTATCCCTCCACATTGTAAATATGGTATTGAAACTGACCCTGTATATAACTTCTTACTTTGTCGTGTTCTTCTTATTTGTTATTTTATTTGTGTTTTTGTTCTACCTTATGTTATTTGTAGTACTACGTTGATATTGATTTCTGCATTGTTGAGCTTGTAAGAAATTGGCATTTCACAGTACTTGTTTGTGTGTGACATTAAAACTTGAACCGCATTTGCATATTTTTTATGACAATACATTACATATATCATAAGGTCTTTCTTTCAAGGCCTGTTATACCCTAACACAGTGGTTGGAAACTCCTGGTTTACAGGCCACATCAGGCCTGCAAGTCACATTATGCTGGCTTGCAAAGTGTTGTGTAATTCCTATTGGAATCCAACCGGAGTGAGGATATCCAACAATTTAAACGTTTAATTACCCGCAACCTCCATTCAGAATGACTGCTAGGGTAGAGAAGATTGCTAACGGAGACTACCTAAATCATCTAAACGGGAACAACCATCTCAGTAACGGGTGCAGTAAGTCCAACTACTAACAGATTGGATTAGTTTAAAAAATCTATGTTATTTATCTTTGTGTAGCATAAGATTAATCAACCAATCAATGTACATGCAAAAACTTATATTGAAACAAACAATTCTGAAAACCAACCTGCAATAAAGCATGCTGGGAGAAAATGATAATGATGGGCGTGGTTTTGAGTGTTTTACTCTACAGAGTAAAAATGACACAATTACACTCAACTCTGGTTATTAACACCAACACTGGGGTTATTTTACACCACCTTACAGAGTTAATTCAACTCCTGAATAAATACTAGAAATGTTAGACTGACAAATCAACACTAGGTAACACTGGCCAAGGGGCTAATTTGCTGTGCACAATACAATACACTGCTGGTTCACTCAGACTCCCTTCTATTCTCGTACTCTCTGCTCAATAAAATCACAGAAAATACTTATTTGAAAGAAAGAAATGATGGCAAAGATATCAACTGTCAGTACTGTATATGTAAAATGGGAAAACCAGATTTTGTAGAAATATTCCCATAGGTACAGTTTAAAACATTCTCACATCTATCTTTTTAAATTTATCAGATTACTCAAACTCCTGATGTAAAAGTTTAAACACTGAGGTAAACACTAATGCCAAGGCAGAGAAAGAAAAATACAATAACAGCTTATTCAGATTCAGAAGGGTTTTATGTAGAACCCTTCTTGCCTTCCAAATAATCATTTTTTCCTTACAAAGAATTATCAAAGAACCCTTTATTTGAAAAATGGTTCTTAGGATGAAATAGGTTCTAGGTAGAACCCGTTGCCTTATAAAGAACCCTTGTCTTCTAAAAAGGGTTATTCAGATGAAAACAGATATTGGTAGAATCCTATGCCTCCGCAAATAACACTTTTGGAACCCTTTTTTCTAAGAGTGTATCTAAGCAGTAAGGAGCTACTTTAGAGACGGACCTGCATCCTTGTGATGTACACTGGCTTGTTCATCAGGATCCACGTGGCCGTCTCAAAGCACGGCGGGATGGTCATGGACCCATCGTACGTGATAAAACTAGAGGTTTCTGGGTAAATCTCCTCGATGTTCAGGCCCGTCAGTAGATACGCATCATCTTGAGAAGATGGGCAAGATAGACAGGTTAGAATTCAATAAAACATCTTAATATGTCATTATAGCAGATTTCTTCAGTCCTGGGCCTGGAGAGCTACAGGGTGAGCATGCTTGTGTCCTAGCTCAGGTCCAACCCAAGCACTTCTTAGTTGAATTAGATGTGTTTGTGCTAGGCTGGAAGAAAACCCTGCACCTCCCGTGGGTCCCTAGTTCCAGCATTGTAGAACACTGTATTGTAGACTTGGATCAATCACATTTCATGTCCTCTCAAGCTACATTTTGTTTTGAATTTACATTACATGTTTGTCATCCAGTTTCAAAACGTATTACATTACATCCACTCTAACCAGTATGTTCGTCATTTGCATGTACAAGTTTTGCAGATCGCTCATTTCAAATTGAGCTAGGTTCCCTACAACTGCTTGACAGTCAGTTGGTAGTAGCAGACTGCATCACAAACCCCTATGCAAAGTATCCTCATCAGGAATGTAAAGAATTATGCATCCCTCCTCCCTCCCCCCCGTTGTATCCCCCCCTCCATCATTCCCCCCTTTCCATCCCTCATCTCTCCCCCCCCCCTCCCCCCCTCTCTCTCTCTCTCTCTCTCCTCACACTAAAACTCTAATATGTTGTATCTGTTGTGGTTTCAGTTTATAATAAATGGGAGCCAACTGCACTTTGTTTGTTGTGACGATGTCACAGTAGCTGCTACCCCTTGGCTAATGTAGACTGGCACTGGGACTTTAGATGCTATTCACATTCACACAGCGATTATTAGACTAGAACAACATAAACATAGCATGCTCACCATTCTCTACCCTACAGGTAAGATATAGACAGCCTGAAAGGTAAAGAAAAACAAAAAAAGTATCCTTAATCTGTGAACATCAATCATGTTTATTCCATTACCACCTCACTAAACGCCCTGCAGTCTGTACCGCTCCACTATCACACATCTCTGATAGCCGCGTAGGGCATTAGATAATTCCATTCGGATGCTGTGTGTGGGTGAGTGTGTGGGTGCGTGGAGAGGGGTTTTGAAAAATACATGGCCTGGGCAAGTAGAGCTGCAGGTGAGAGAAGGGTATGCCGGAGGACCGGTGAGGGGCAGTGTGTGTGTGTGTGTGTGTGTATGTATCGTGAGTTTATGACAGCTCGATGATGCCCCTGAGACCTCCAATCCACTGGGGGTCCCTGTGATTATTCAGCCTCTCCTCAATCCCATTAATCCAAATGGACCCTTTCTTAACATTGCCCCGATTAGCAGCCATTCCAATATGGCTATTTAGCAGCCCTAGTTGTTTGCCTGGTAACCCCTCTGGAGGAAGGAACTGTTATGAGACCCTAGCACACTTTGACCCACTGTGTTTTCCGTATAGTATATGATGTGCATTTCTACTTACTTTAATTTATTTTGTGATGGTGTCCCTGTTCAACATTGATTCAGGAACGATTGAAGTCTCCGAATCTGGAAGACAAGAGAAGAGAAAGAGTCAGAGTTACAGGTTTGGTTTTTAAATTATGTTTTAAGGTTGATAGAAGTATATCTCTTTAGCAGGTTGGGCGCACCGATTGGGTCACCCTTAGTCAGTGTGTGGTACACCAGTGATGGCTTGTCCATCTCGTTAGTCGGGAAGGTGTTTCACCTGTGCTTGCCTAGTGATATTTAAGAGTGGAGTGCTCAGTTGACTTGATAGATGAGGAGTGTCAACACCATTAGTTGGCTCGGCACTATTTTATTTAAAAAAATGTAGGGAGTGGATAGCTTTAATATTGAAAAGATGTGTTAATGAATTTTGATATTCCAACCCCCATATAAGAGAGGGAAAAAAGATTTGATTCCCTGCTGATTTTGTACGCTTGCCCACTGACAAAGAAATGATCAGTCTATAATTTTAATGGTAGGTTTATTTGAACAGTGAGAGACAGAATAACAACAAAAAAAATCAGAAAAATGTCAAAAATGTAAAATAATTTGCATTTTAATGAGGGAAATAAGTATTTGACCCTCCAATCAGAAAGATTTGGGGGTTTTTATACAGGAATAGTTGAGATTAGGAGCACACTCTTAAAGGAGAGCTCCTAATTCATTTGTTACCTGTATAAAAGACACCGTACAGAAGCAATCAAAATAGATTAACTTCCACATGGCAAGACCATAGAGTTGCAAGATGTAGGGACAAGATTGTAGAACTACACAAGGCTGGAATGGTAGCAAGAACGCCAAGAGGTGAGAAGGTGATAACAGTTGGTGCGATTATTGAAATGGAAGAAACACAAAGAACTGTAATCTCCCGGCCTGGGGCTCCATGCAAGATCTCACCTCGTGGAGTTGAATGATAGTGAGAACAGTGAGGAATCAGCCAGAACTACACGAGGATTTGTGAATGATCTGAAGGCAGCTGGGACCATAGTCACCAAGAAAACAATTGGTAACACACTACGCCGTGAAGGACTGAAATCCTGCAGCGCCCGCAAGGTCCCCCTGCTCAAGAAAGCACATATACATGCCCGTCTGAAGTTTGCAAATGAACATTGAATGATTCAGAGGAGAACTGGGTGAAGAGTGTTGTGATTCAGATGAGACCAAAATCGAGCGTTTGGCATTAACTCAACTCGCCGTGTTTGGAGGAGGAGGAATGATGAGAACCCCAAGAAACATCCCCACCGACAAACATGGAGGTGGGAAACATTATGCTTTGGGGGTGTTTTTAGCTAAGGGGACAGGACAACTTCACCGCATCAAAGAGATGGGACATGTAACAAATCTTGGGTGAGAACCCCTCCGCCAGGGCATTGAAAATGGGTGATGGGTATTCCAGCATGACAATGACCCAAAACACACGGCCAAGGAAAAAGGAGTGGCTCAAGAAGAAGCACATTAAGTCTGGAGTGGTAGTAGTCTCAGACCTTAGTCCCATAGAAAATCTGTGGAGAGTGAAGGTCCGAGAGCCAAACGCAGCCTCGAAACCTTAATGATTGGAGAAGATCTGCAAAGAGGAGTGGGAACAAAATCCCCGAGATGTGTGGAAAATGGTGGACAACTACAAGAAACGCCTGACGTGATTACCAACAAGGGTTTTGCCACTAAGTACTAAGTATGTTTTGCAGAGGGGTAAATATTATTTCCCTCATTTAAATGCAAATCAATTAATAACATTTTGACATGCATTTTTCTGGATTTTTCTCTGTTATTCTGTCTCTCACTGTTCAACTAAACCTACCATTAAAGACTGATATTGTCTTTGTCAGTGGTAAACGCACAAAATACAGGGATAAATATTTTTTTCCCATTGTATATACAGAACAAGTAAAGGTTTGGACACACCTACTTAGTTTTTTTTATTTATTTTTTTATATTTTTAATTTAAATAATAATGAAGACATAAAACTATGAAATAACACATATGGAATCATGTAGTAACCAAACAAGTGTTAAACAAATCAAAATATATATTATATTTGAGATTATTTAAATAGCCACCCTTTGCCTTGATGACAGTTAGGAAATCTTGGCATTTTAACGCTTCACCTGGAATGCTTTTCAACAGTCTTGAAGGAGTTACATATGCTGAGCACTTATTGGTGATTTCCTTCACTTCATGCGTAACCATTAAACATTTTTATTTTTTTATTTTTACAAATGTATTAAAACTAACAAATGAAATACATTTACATAAGTATTTAGACCTTTGCTATGAGACTTGAAATTGAGCTCAGTTGCATTCTGGTTCATTGATCATCCCTGAGATGTTTTAAAACGATTGGAGTAGGTAAATTCAACTGATTGGACATGATTCGAAAGGCACACACCTGTCTATATGAGGTCCCACAGTTGAAAATGCATATCAGAGCAATAACCAAGCCATGAGGTTGAAGGAATTGTCGTAGAGTCCGAGACAGGATTGTGTCGAGGACAGATCTGGGGAAGGATGCCAAAACATTTCTGCAGCATTGAAGGTCCACAAGAAACAGTGGCTCATCAATCTTAAATGGAAGAAGTTTGGGACCACCAAGACATTCCCAGAGCAGGCCGCCCAGCCAAACTGAGTATCGTGGGAGAAGGGCTTGGTAGGGAGGTGACCAAGAACCCAATGGTACTCTGACAGAGCTCCAGAGTTCTTTTTGTGGAGATGGAAGAACCTTCCAGAAGGAAACCATCTCTGCAGCACTCCAAATAGGTATTGTAGATTGATGAGGAGAAAAAATATGAAAATTTAGAATAGGTGTAAAGTAAAAAATGTGGAAAAAGTCAATGAAATCCAAGGCACAATGTATAAAAAATATTATCTTAATTTATTTCCACAATTAACAAATAATTACATTTTAATTTTAGTCATTTAGCAGACGTATCTAGAGCAACTTACATTAGTGAGTGCATAGACTCTTCATAATATGCGGATATGAATGACAAAGGATGGCATTATAACAAAAATGTTATTGGGGCAAGCAATTATTATTTGGGAAACAATATTGAGATTATCCCATACTGTCCCGAACATCATTACCCCTTAGCAACATTGTGGGATACATACACACACTCTCCCCACCCTTTCCCCACAAACAACCACAACTCAGATGTTAACAGTTGTTCATCACCCAACTCAAGAGAAGACTTGAAGAATGATATACAGTTGTAGCTGTTTGAGAAGGCATGCAAAATTGAGCAAGAATGGGAGATTTGGTTAACCAATGTCAAGTCCTCGCTGATGGAGCTCAGATAAGTTGATTTTAGAAAACAATCTTTATCTGATTTGCCTGATTTGTATGCTCCACCTTGTTGCTTCCTGTCTTTGTATTGATTTGTATTTATTAAGGAGCCCCATTAGCTGATGCCAAGACAGAGACTCTCCTGGGGTAGCAACATTAAGGAGTTTATACAATTAAAAATATTACATGACATTAATTTCATAACACCTTCACAACACATTACGTGTATCCTCTCAGGCCAATACATTAAATTAAATACAAAATCCATGTGTAGGTTGTAGAGTGGTGTTTATTATGTGTATGTGTGTCTGTGCCTGTGTGTGTGTCTCCTCACAGTCCCCGCTATTTTTTTATCCGTTTTAAATCTGATTCTACTGCTTGATCAGTACTGATGTGGAATAGAGTCCATGAAGCCATAGCTCTATGTAGTATGTGCGCCTCCCATAGTCTGTTCTTGACTTGGGGATTGTGAAGAGACCTTTGGTGGAATGTCTTGTGGTATGCAAGGTGTGGAGTTGTGTGATAGTAGTTTAAACAGACACCATGGTGCACTCAGCATGTCAACACTTCTTACAAAAACAAGTAGTGATGAAGTAATCTCTCCTCCACTTTGAGCCATGAATGATTTAATATTCATGTTAGCCTCGTGTAAATTTAAGGGCCAGCTGTGCTACCCTGTTTGAGCCAATTGTAATTTTCCGAGGTGCCTCTTTGTGGCAACGACCAAGATGAACAGTAGTCAGGTGAGACAAAACTAGAGCCGTAGGACCTGCCTTGTTGATAGTGTTTTTAAAAAGGCAGAGCAATGCTTTATTATGGACAGACTTCTCCCCATCTTAGCTACTGTTGTATCAACATGTTTTGACCATGACAGTTTAAAAAGGGTTACTCAAGCAGTTTAGTACATCAACTTACTCAATTTCCACATTATTTATTGCAAGATTTAGTTGAGGTTTAGGGTTTAGTGAATGATTGGTCCGAAATACAATGCTTTTCGCTTTGAAATATTTAGGAATAACTTATTCCTTGCCACTCTGAAACTAACTGCAGCCTTGTTAAGTGTTGCAGTGATTTCACTTGCTGTAGTAGTGAGTGTATAGTGTGAGTATCCTCATAGTAGACACACTGGCTTTATCAAGGCCAGTGGCATGTCATTAGTAAAGATTGAAAAAAGTAAGGGGAAGTGCGGGGGGAATTCCTGATTCTACCTGGATTATGTTGGAGAGGCTTCCATTAAAGAACACCCTCTGTGTTCTGTTAGACAGGTAACTTTTATACAACATAGTAGTAACAAATGTTTTTCATCTGCAGACTATGATCAGACATGATCAAATAAAAGCACAATAAACATATTACCCAATTACTCGACTAACAGTGCCCCAACATTGAGCAGTACTCCTGATATAGCCTCATATTGTTATTTTTTACTGCTGTGTTTAATTATTTGTTATTATTTGGATTATATAATATAGTATTTTTTTAGTGATTTTTTTTTGGTATTTTTCTTAAAACTGCATTGTTGTTTAAGGGCTTGTAAGTAAGCATTTCACTGTAAGGTCTACACCTGTTGTATTTGGCGCATATGACAAATACAATTGATTTTATTTCGGATAGTCCCGTGTAGCTCAGTTGGTAGAGCATGGCATTTGCAACGCCAGGGTTGTGGGTTTGATTCCCAAGGGGGCAGTATGAAAATGTATGCACTCACTAACTGTAAGTGTCTGGATAAGAGACGTAAAATAAAAATAAATAAAAATAACAATTTTTTTTTTTTTTTTTTGTTTGCCTCTTGGGCAGATTTAGTGGGCACTCATTGGGGGTGTCTTTTAGGTTCCAGTTGTTGTTGCTAGCCAACTTTCAGTGGACATCCCCCATGAGTGTCTTTCAGAAACCCTCCCAAAACCTCACCTGTTTTGTTTTGGTGTTGTAGTGACTTTGTTAGTTTTTCTGTTTGAGGATGTTATTGGTTTTACTGGGGAATGTAACAGAATGGTGGGCCAGGGGATGTCCCATGAGTATGGTAGTCGCTCAATCATCTACTCTGAAGCTCTGCTGTGCCAGATATTTGAGTGCTCAAAATACACTTTTGGGTAGAGTATTGATAAGACATCTACCTTGAGGGTTATAAGATTGGTGAAATCATTTTGAAAGTTGCATAAAAACACAGGTTAATAAAATTAAAATAAAGTAATGGATTTTAAGTTGAAAGCATTTGTGGAAAACCCCACATGGTAGATGTAGATAAATCACAAAGCAATCTGCTTCATTTCAAAGCATTATGACATCAATGTGATCTGGTGATCCAAAAGCAGTAGTCAAAGAGTTGATCGGGTACTGATTTGGTGGAGGAGGAAATCCCTCCAGAGAGGGAGGATGATGGAAAGGGCGCTGCAGGCAGTAGAGTACATCCCGGAGACATGGACTAAGGGAGTTAGAATAAAGGCAAAGTTTGAGCAAGGAAAATGGGAAAGAGTTGAGCGCAAGGAAAGAGAAGGGAGGAGAGATTGGAGAACATAAATTAGAGTTGGAGCACAGGAAAGATAAGATGAGCGTGCAGCCAAACAACAAGAATGTGTAGACAGACTATAACAACATGTGCATGCCATGTCGATTAAAAGAGATGGAGCTGGAAGCGCGACAAAGGGAGATAGACGGAAGCACTCAGAATCCAGTCAGGCCATTCTGCACCCTCAACAGATTTAGATCTTGGTTGGAACAGCCAACTTGTACTGCCTTTCAACGAAAAGGAGGTGGATGTATATTTGTCTCTGTTTGAGCGGATTGCCACATCCCTAAAATGGCCGCAAGATATTTGGTAATGCTCCTCCAAGTTTTTGTGGGAAAAGAAAGTGTACAGAGTTAGATTATGACACTGTTAAAGCTGCTATCCTTTGGGCTTACGAGTTGGTCCAGAGGCATAAGGAACAGTCTTAAATTACGAAAGACAGAATCACAAAGCATGTTGAGTTTGCAAGGGAACAAGCATGTCTTTTTGATCGGTGGTGTGGTTTCAAGAGTTCAAGGATCTTGAGGTTTAAAGACACTCATACTATCTCGAACAGTTCAAGAATTGCCTTCATGAAAATGTTGCTACTACATTAATGAGCACAAGGATCTCACTGTTGAGAAAACTGCAGTTCTTGCATATGAGTTTGTGTTGACACATAAAACTACCCTCACAAATAAAGCACCCACTAGTTATCCCGTGCAAAAAGCAATCAGAGAAGCATCTCCCATTACGAGGTTTAAGTATTTTCCTACAGTGCCCAAAGATAAAGACCCGCAGAAAACGGTTTTTGGATCGAGCGGAGAAAGGAACATGTTAGAGTCCAAGTTGAAACAGAAAAATAAGAGAGAGAAAAATAGTCTGTGGGAGCACTCCAGCCCATTAAGTTCTGGTGGGATTAGTGTATCTCAAACAGAATTTTGGATTAGAGTGTATGAACCCTTTGTCAGAGGGGGTTTGCAGTGGCAATGTTTTAATCAGCGGGTGAAGATATCGTGAGACACTGGGGCAGCCCCAATCCTTATTCTGGAGGGTATTTGCCTTTGTGTGACACTTCAGCAACTGGTTACAGGTGTTGATACAAGGTGTGGAGATGGGTTGCATGGAAGTTCCTTTGTATAATGTGGAATCGAGTCTGATCTCATTTTGGCTCATTGTCATTGGAGTGAGGAGCCTACGGTGAAGGTGTTATTCATTTGGGGGGAATGATTTGAATGGAGGGAAGGACATGCCAAATCCTATCATTTGTAAGGACCCCAGAGTAAAGGAACATGATGGGTTATCAGAAAAGTACCATAGAGTGTTCCCAGTGTGGCGTACACGTGCTATGTAAATGTTGAGGAGGATGTAGCAATCCCACCATGGTGATCTGTCTGAGACGTTTATGGGTGATCCTGATTAAACTGAGCTGACCTCCTTTGAAAACCAAAAAATTGTAGGAGTGAAGGAAGAGAGGGTCCCTACCACAGGAGGTTGGTGGTATCTTTAATTGGGGAGGACGGGCTCGTGGTAATGGCTGGAGCGAAATAGGTGGAATGGTATAACACATTAAACACATGGTTTCCATGTGTTTGATGCCATTTCACGGGGGCCAGTATGAAAAAATGTATGCACTCACTAACTGTAAGTCGTTGGATAAGAGGCTGCTAAATGAAAAATGTAATTCCATGGCAGACATATTATGAGCCTCCACTGGTCCCTACAGTGACACTTGATGTATAGGAAGCAGCTGAATGCGGAACAGAGTAAAGATGTTTCGCCCCTGCGAGAGACGTCCAGAGGAGGAGTTTGATGAAGTTTGTGGGGGTTACTTTGATAGAGATGGGTTTAACGAGGAAATGCATTCTCGCGCCACTTCTGGGCAAGACGATTTTCAGTTTATCTCAAATTGTATCCAGTTACGCCTTCGACAAGAGATATGAGGTTGGCTCGCGATGGTAGTTGGCATGGCCATCTTGGGGTCAACAAGACGTATGACCGTATTTTGCATAACTTCGCTGGTCGAAACAGGATGTGATTTATGTAAATCCTGTTATGTTTGACAGCGGAGGGTTATGTGGCTCAGTTGGTAGAGCATGGCACGCGGCAACACACCCAGAAATAGAAAAAGTTCTGGCATGTGTTGTGACAGGATTGTTATGATTGGGTCAAGGAGAGGTCTAAAAGTTGGACCCATTCTGAAATGGATGGGTCCCCACCCAGACAAATATGCAAAATACATTTTCAATATAGAGACACGTCAAAGATCCGAGGACTACTAGTTGTATAGATGTGGGATCCAGTAAGGGAATCAGCAGAAAATTCCATTTGTAAGCTATTTATTAACAGAGATACAGATGAGGGAGAGAGGTGGAGGATGGGTTGCGGTGTGGGTACTGTGAGAGTGAAAGGGAGAAGGGAGGATGAGGGAGAGGAGAACCAACCGAATGTTAGTAGACTAACTTATAGCTTGTCATAGCTAGGTTATTTATCAACCAATATGATTAAGTAGTACCTGTTTGATGCATCAAACCAGAGAATAGGGCTAAGATAGCAGCCAGGCTAATGAGTACGCAGTTAAAATAACAAATCATAGATTATTAAATAGCAGATACCTTGGCTGTAGTGTAGCATAATCCATTTAACTTAATTCCATCATTTAATTCATCATTGATTAGATCATCTCCTAACTTGCTTTGCTACACACAGGTTTATAACTGTAGTGGCGCTTTGATGAATTGTGATTGGCCGACAACAAAAACAAGCCACAGTGCACCACTCGCATAGTATTTTCATTGAGGAGTGGAGAACATACTATTAATTATATAAAAACCTCTGTCACCGCCGTTGGAATCGACTGAGAAGCCAAAATGTACCCAAACCGAGATTTAAACGAGAGTGGAGGATCTCCAAATCTGGTTTATTGATCCCACCACTTCCCATCTACTGTTCCCCGAACCCACAAAAGGATATTTTGAAATCTGACAGTTAAGATTCTACTTTGAACGACATGCGAAGGCTGTAGTAGTTTTAATGGAATAGAGTGTTTCTCAGTAGATTAAAGAAATGCAGAGCGAGCGAGGACTGCGTAGTGTTTTATAAAAAATATTTTATGATGTATTCATTCTGGTTCACAGTGAGACCGAACCGAGGTCCCCTGCATCGAAGGTTCGGTAAGTGAATACATGTAACATTACAGCCCAGTTAGATGTCTTCTTGTGTTTTTTTAAGGAGAATCGCCTAACGTTTGAGAACATGGCTTTAAATAGAACCATGAAGAAACTGCAGAAAACGTTATGCTGAAGCACGAAATTCCTACAGAAGAACATTGTTTCTAAACATTTCTGAACTGTTTGAGAACATATCCTATGTCAAGCAGTTGGGAAGCCCAAGAACATTACTACTTTTTTTTAATTAAAGTAATCATGTTAACTTTTAGGAAATGTTTGTTAAAGTAATGTAACACCAAGAAAATAATGTTATTTTTGTCAAGATCCTTAAATGAGCTGAGATGTTCTAAAGCCAAGTAATTATCTGCACCATTCAGAACGTTGTGGGAAGGAGAAACACATAGGAAACCACGTCACCAATAAAAAAAAATGGTTTCAGAACGTATGTGTGTGGTCTGAGCTGCGGTTTTTGCTGTGTAGTGCTAGGTGTTAAAGACCCAGGAGTCACAGTCAGCTTGGAACACACTTCTCAGCTAAAGATGAGCCCCTTTTGTCCCCAACCCCAGCCTCCTAGCCTGTCCTCCATATGCACCCTCCCCACAATGCTAATTGTCAAGATGTTTGGTGGCAAAGTGATTAAAAAGAAATGGATGTCCCTCGTCCGCTACATTGTAAATTGCTTCATTTTTTGACCTGCTCTGGAGACATGCAGCCTCTTTCTCTCTCTGAACAAATTTGCATGCAGCCTCTTTCTCTCTCTCTCTGAACATATTTATTGGAGAAAGCACTAGGGGGATTCTGCAGGATGTAAAGGGAGGTTCTAAGTGGAAGTAAAAGTAAAACAATATGGTTTAGTCAACTCAACACTGTCACAACAAGAGCAACCAATTACAATTGACAAAACTTTGTCAGGTATATATGGCCCATGCTGAAGGTGACTCAAACTCAATTTAGTGTCTATCTCCACAGTCTCACTATGTCCTTCTCCATTGTGAGTCTGTTCCACAGGTGATCCCACACAATTACAGTCCCCCATTGTCATTTATAATGGCGGCTCAGGACACTGACGACGAAGGAAGCCCTTATGGAGTGAGTCACTGGAAAGGTAACAAATGTGCACAGGTGTGAATGGTCCCTGGAAACAAGAAATGGTCTGTAGGATGAATTGAAGGACACCCTCACTTCCCATCTCTTCAGCAGCTATAACAATGAGACAGGACTCGTCGAGAGCTTAGTTAAACAAACATCAAGATGGCTGGAGTTTCAAGGCATTAAGGGTGGGCCATGCTGAGAAGGAGTGGATGAGGGGGTGAAGTGTTGATTGATTTGAGGATGATGTACTCTCTGTCTGTTATAGTGGTGGGAGTGTGTGTGGGTGTGTACAAAAAAAGTGTAATTACAGTTGGTGAGTGCTCAAACTGTAACTTTGCAACTTCTACCACTACACATTACATTTAGATTTTAGTTATTAAGAGTTATAGCGACTTACAGTTAGTGAATAATTTATTTATTTTTTATATGGCCCCCGTGGGAATCGAACCCACAACCCTGGTGGTTACAAACGCCATGCTTATCAACTGAGCACATCCCTGCCGGCCATTCCTCCCCTACCCTGGATGAGCTGGCAATTGCGCCACCAGAGGGGGAGGGACAGAGCCGGATGAACAGGATCTAGTGGCACAGTTAGCACTGCGAAGCAGATGCCTTAGACCACTGCGCCACTCAGTGGTGGCTCATTCTAATATTTTGGGAGAGTGGTTTGGTCACAGCTCTTTTGTGCAACTGTGAGTGAGACTGCCATTCCAGTTTATCCAATTTGTTGTGCTATGCATGTTATATATCACTATGGCCAGTGACTGGTTCGAGAAAGAATCACATTAATTGAGAACTGATTAGGTAGTAGTTATCAATTTTCTTCTCTGGGACCTCCAGCGTCAGAGCTAGGACACGGTTAATTTAACTAATAAACACTAGTGATGGGAAACTGAGGCTTTCACCAAATTGAGCAGAAAGAAAACGGTTATTTTTCAGAGCTTCATTATGCTCAAATGCACATTAGTGACATCTGCACATTAGTGAATCTGCTGGTCAGCAAGTAAATAGAGCAGTGATTATCAGATATAAGATTTTTTTCTTTGTGTTTTTATCAAATCAAATCAAATCAAATTTATTGGTACATGCGCAATACAACAGGTGAGACATTGTAGTGAAATGCTTACTTACAGCCCTTAACCAACAGTGCATTTATTTTAAACAAAAAAAGTAAGAATAAAACAACAACAACAAAAAGTGTTGAGAAAAAAAAGAGCAGAAGTAAAATAAAGTGACAGTAGGGAGGCTATATATACAGTAAAATAAAGTGAAGTAGGGAGGCTATATATACAGGGGTACGTTAGAGTCAATGGGGGAAGTGAGGAGTTGAGGTAATATGTACATGTGGGTAGAGTTAAAGTGACTAGCATAAATACTTAACAGAGTAGCAGCAGCGGAAAAGGATGGGGTGGGGGGTAGTGAAATAGTGGGTAGCATGATTAGCTGTTAGGAGTTTATGGCTTGGGGGTAGAAGCTGTTGAGAAGTTTTTGGATAGACTTGGCACTCCGGTACCGCTGGCCGGGGGTAGCAGAGAGAACAGTCTATGACTAGGGTGGTGGAGTTGACAACTGAGGGCCTTCTGAACTGGAAGAGGTTGGATGGCAGGGAGTTTGCCAGTGATGTACTGGGCCGCACGCACTACCCTCTTAGTGCCTTGGTCAGAGGCCAAGCAGTTGATACCAGGGGTGATGCAACCAGTAGGATGTCTATGGGAGTAGAAAACTTTGAGGATCTGAGGACCCATGAAATTTTTAGTCTCCTGAGGGGGAATAGGCTTTGTGGCTCTTCACGACTGTCTTGGTGTGTTTGGACCATGATAGTTGCGGTGATGTGGACACCAAGGAACTGAAGCTCTCAACCTCCACAAGCCCGCCGATGAGAATGGGGCGGCTCGGTCCTCTTTTTTTTTCCTGTAGTCACAATCATCTCCCTTTGTCTTGGTCACGTTGAGGGAGAGGTTGTTGTCCTGGCACCACACGGCAGATCCGACCTCCCCCATAGGCTGTATCGTAGAACGGTGATCAGGCTACACGTTGTGTCGCCGGCAAACTTAAGATGGTGTTGGAGTGTGGCCTGGCCATGCAGTCAGGGGTGAACAGAGAGTACAGGAGGGGGACTGAGCACGCACCCCTGAGGGGCCCCGTTGAGGATCAGTGTGGCAGATGTGTTGTTACCTACCCTTACCACCTGGGGGCGGCCCGTCAGGAAATCCAGGATCCAGTTGCAGAGGGAGGTGTTTAGTCCCAGGATCCTTAGCTTAGTGATGAGCTTAGAGGGCACTATGGTGTTGAATGCTGAGCTGTAGTCAATGAATAGCATTCTCACGTAGGTGTTCCTCTTGTCCAGGTGGGAAAGGGCAGTGTGGAGTGCGATAGAGATTGCATCATCTGTGGATCTGTTGGGGCGGTATGCAAATTGGAGTGGGTCTAGGGTTTCTGGGATTATGCTGTTGATGTGAGCCATGACCAGTCTTTCAAAGCACTTCATGGCTACAGACGTCAGTGCTACGGGTGGTAGTCATTTAGGCAGGTTATCTTAGAGTCCTTGGGCACGGGGACTATGGTGGTCTGCTTGAAACATGTTGGTATTACAGACTCAGTCAGGGACATGTTGAAAATGTCAGTGAAGACACTTGCCAGTTGGTCAGCACATGCTCGGAGTACACGTCCTGGTAATCCGTCTGGCCCTGCGGCCTTGTGAATGTTGACCTGCTTTTAAAAGTCTTACTCACATCGGCTACGGAGAGCGTGATCACATAGTCGTCCGGAACATCTGGTGCCTCATGCATGCTTCAGTGTTGCTTGCCTCAAGCGAGCATAGAAGTGGTTTAGCTCGCCTGGTAGGCTTGTGTCACTGGGCAGCTCGCGGCTGTGCTTCCCTTTGTAGTCTGTAATAGTTTTCAAGCCCTGCCACATCCGACGAGCGTCAGAGCCAGTGTAGTATGATTCAATCTTAGACCTGTATTGACTCTTTGCCTGTTTGATGGTGTCGGAGGTCATAGGGGATTTCTTATAAGCGTCCGGGTTAGAGTCCCGTTCCTTGAAAGCGGCAGCTCTACCCTTTAGCTCAGTGCGGATGTTTCCTGTAATCCATGGCTTCTGGGTTGGGGTATGTACGACGGTCACTGTGGGGACGACATCATCGATGCACTTATTGATGAAGCAGTGACTGATGTGGTGTACTCTCAATGCTGTCTGAAGAATCCCGAACATGTTCCAGTCTGTGCTAGCAAAACAGTCCTGTAGCTTAGCATCTGCGTCATCTGACCACTTTTTTTATTAACCAAATCACTGGTGCTTCCTGCTTCAGTTTTTGCTTATAAGCAGGAATCAGGAGGATAGAGTTATGGTCAGATTTGCCAAATGGAGGGCGAGGGAGAGCTTTGTATGCGTCTCTGTGTGTGGAGTAAAGGTGGTCTAGAGTTTTTTTCCCTCTGGTTGACATTTAACATGCTGGTAGAAATTAGGTAGAACGGATTTAAGTTTCCCTGCATTAAAGTCCCCGGCTACTAGGGAGCGCTGCATCTGGATGAGCGTTTTCCTGTTGATTAATGGCCTTGTACAACTCATTCAGTTCAATCTTAATGCCAGCATTGGTTTGTGGTGGTAAATAGACAGCTATGAAAAATATAGATGAAAACTCTCTTGGTAAATAGTGTGGTCTACAGCTTATCATAAGATACTCTACCTCAGAGCGAGCAAAAACCTCGAGATTCCTTGGTATTTGATTTTGTGCACCAGCTGTTGTTTACAAATATACAGAGACCGCCACCCCTTGTCTTACCAGAGTCTGCAGTTCTGTCCTGTCGATGTAGCGTATAGCCTGCTAGCTGAATGTTATCATTGTTGTCGTTCAGCCACGACTCCGAAACATAAGATATTACAGTTTTTAATGTCCCGTTGGTAGGATAACCGAATCTTAAATCGTCAATTTTATTCTCAAAAGATTGAACGTTGGCTAATAGGATTGATGGGAGAGGCAGTTTACTCGCCGCCGCCGGATCTCACGAGGCACCGGATCTGCGCCCGCGATATCTCCTCTCTTCCTCACGCGAATGACGGGGATCTGGGCCTTGTCGGGTGTCTGCAAGATATCCTTTCGCGAACGCCTCGTGAAGAAAAAATATCTCGGCCCAATGCGAGGTGAGTAATCGCTGTCCTGATATCCAGAAGCTCTCTTTGGTTATAAGAGACGATGGCAGAAACATTATGTACAAAATAAATTACAAATAACGCGGAAAAACACACATAATAGTACAATTGGTTAGAGGGCTGTAAAACGGCAGCCATCTTCTTCCGGCGCTGTTCTTCTTTATTTAGTATAGTGTAAGCTTCTGTCTTAAGCATCCTAAATAATGTCATAGATTCCATTTTTTGAAGAATTGTAAACTTGAAAGCAAAAAAGGGAAGCATGATGTAAAACTCCCATGGGGCAGCAGTAAGTCGTGGCTTTAGTAGCCTATAATCATTTGGAATACCAGGTTTCCATCTTACATCATGCTTCCTTTTTGCTTTCAAGTTTAAATTCTTCAAAAATGGAACATGACATTATTTAGGATGCTTAAGACAGAAGCTTACACTATACTAAATAAAATGAATTATTTGAACAACAGTGCAGAAAGTGTGGTTTCACATAAAACAATTCTCAAAATAGCGTGCCCAGAATGTTCTACGGGCGCTGCAGGATTTCAGTCCTTCACGGCGTAGTGTGTTACCAATTGTTTTCTTGGTGACTATGGTCCCAGCTGCCTTGAGATCATTGACAACATCCTCCCGTGTAGTTCTGGGCTGATTCCTCACCGTTCTCATGATCATTGCAACTCCACGAGGTGAGATTTTGCATGGAGCCCCAGGCCGAGGGAGATTGACAGTTCTTTTGTGTTTCTTCCATTTGCGAATAATCGCACCAACTGTTGTCACCTTCTCACCAAGCTGCTTGGCGATGGTCTTGTAGCCCATTCCAGCCTTGTGTAGGTCTACAATCTTGTCCCTGACATCCTTGGAGAGCTCTTTGGTCTTGGCCATGGTGGAGAGTTTGGAATCTGATTGATTGCTTCTGTGGACAGGTGTCTTTATACAGGTAACAAACTGAGATTAGAGCACTCCCTTTAAGAGTGGGTTCCTAATCTCAGCTCGTTACCTGTATAAAAGACACCTGGGAGCCAGAAATCTTTCTGATTGAGAGGGGGTCAAATACTTATTTCCCTCATTAAAATGCAAATCAATTGATAACATTTTTGACATGCGTTTTTCTGGATTTTTTTGTTGTTATTCTGTCTCTCACTGTTCAAATAAACCTACCATTAAAATTATAGACTGATCATTTCTTTGTCAGTGGGCAAACGTACAAAATCAGCAGGGGATCAAATACTTTTTTCCCTCACTGTAAATGGCTCTCAATACTTATGTAAATAAGGGATCTGTTTTTTATTTTTAATACATTTGCAAAAATGTCTAAAAACCTGTTTTCGCTTTGTCATCATTGGGTATTGTGTGTAGATTGATTAGGAAAAAATTTAATTTAATCAATTTTAGAATAAGGCTGTAATGTAACAAAATGTGGAAAAAGGGAAGGGGTCTGAATACTTTCCAAATGAACTGTATAGCCCGAAAAACAGTCTTTTTTGGTGCTATATAGAACCTTTTTTAAATGGTTATTTTAGAACCTTAGGAAAGGGTTCTTTATAGCACCAGACAGGTTCCACTTAGAACCTTTGTTCCGCTATGGTTACAAGCCAAAGAACACTTATTTGGCACTATATAGAACCATTTGTTTTTAGTGTGTACTATGACCACTAAAAAAACTTTTAGATAGCAGAAGCAAGCATAGAAGTTGTTTCAGAATTGTAGCTCTCCTTCCATCACTGTAAGTAGTTAACAGAAAGGAATAGCCTTGACCTGGGTCACCATGTCCTCCTGTGGGACTGACAGATAGAGCCATTGACATGAGGGAGCTAATAACTGTAGCTAGCTAGCTGCTTGCATAGCGTCTGAACTATACTTCTGTAGAACGTTGTGTATCAGAGACTCCACAGACTTTTAGAACTGAGCTAAAGAAGCCCACAACAAAGCTAGCGAGAGAGAGACAAAGCTATTTCACAACCTCACACTCCTGCACTGACACTGACACAGAAACAGGGAAAACAATGTTTAGCTCCCAGAATAAGTGGCTGGCTAATTGTTCTGGAGTTTCTTTCTTTCATTATATTTTATGGGGGTTGAGAGCAGGGCGACCTTCTTAACGGATCATTTGGATTCTGGCACAAAGGATTAACAAGTAGTAATGTAGCGCTATCTACGTTGCTACACATACAGTGATAATAGAGATGGGCAATTACATGTATTTGAAATATGTATGTAATTAATTTGGAGTATTTTGTAATTTGTGTTACACCACTGGCCTGAACTATAATCCAATGTATTTTGTAACAAAATACTTTAGAGAGTTGTAATTTGTATTTTTAAAATACAAAATACTTATCTAGATTTTTTTTTATAGCAGTTGACAATTTTGAGGCCCCCTTACACCCCGCATTGGTATCAGAAGTCTAATGGCACTATGGTGTGATGAGAGCATCATCTAAATGACAAAAACGTAAATGTGAAAATTAACACTTGCAAAGGACGTGGGTATTATTCTAATAATCTCCACCCCCGAAAAAAGGCCAATAATAATACCCATTGTGCTTTGCAATTCATTTTTACATTAACATTTACATTTTGGTCATTTAGCAGAAGCTCTTATCCAGAGTGACTTACAGCCAGTGCATTCAACTAAGTTAGATTTTAAAAAAACACTTCACAGTCATACATTGGTCTGTTTGGTATTTTTTGTATTTGTAACAAGATCTATCTTTTGTCCATACAGTGGGGGAAAAAAGTATTTAGTCAGCCACCAATTGTGCAAGTTCTCCCACTTAAAAATATGAGAGAGGCCTGTAATTTTCATCATATGTACACGTCAACTATGACAGACAAATTGAGGAAAGAAAATCCAGAAAATCACATTGTAGGATTTTTTATGAATTTATTTGCAAATTATGGTGGAAAATAAGTATTTGGTCACCTACAAACAAGCAAGATTTCTGGCTCTCACAGACCTGTAACTTCTTCTTTAAGAGGCTCCTCTGTCCTCCACTCGTTACCTGTATTAATGGCACCTGTTTGAACTTGTTATCAGTACAAAAGACACCTGTCCACAACCTCAAACAGTCACACTCCAAACTCCACTATGGCCAAGACCAAAGAGCTGTCAAAGGACACCAGAAACAAAATTGTAGACCTGCACCAGGTTGGGAAGACAGATTCTGCAATAGGTAAGCAGCTTGGTTTGAAGAAATCAACTGTGGGAGCAATTATTAGGAAATGGAAGACATACAAGACCACTGATAATCTCCCTCGATCTGGGGAGATCTCACCCCGTGGGGTCAAAATGATCACAAGAACGGTGAGCAAAAAATCCCAGAACCACTGGGGACCTAGTGAATGACCTGCAGAGAGCTGGGACCAAAGTAACAAAGCCTACCATCAGTAACACACTACGCCGCCAGGGACTCAAATCCTGCAGTGCCAGACGTGTCCCCCTGCTTAAGCCAGACATGTCCAGGCCCGTCTGAAGTTTGCTAGAGTGCATTTGGATGATCCAGAAGAGGATTGGGAGAATGTCATATGGTCAGATGAAACCAAAATATAACTTTTTGGTAAAAACTCAACTCGTCGTGTTTGGAGGACAAAGAATGCTGAGTTGCATCCAAAGAACACCATACCTACTGTGAAGCAAGGGGGTGGAAACATCATGCTTTGGGGCTGTTTTTCTGCAAAGGGACCAGGACGACTGATCCGTGTAAAGGAAAGAATGAATGGGGCCATGTATCGTGGAGATTTTGAGTGAAAACCTCCTTCCATCAGCAAGGGCATTGAAGATGAAACGTGGCTGGGTCTTTCAGCATGACAATGATCCCAAACACACCGCCCGGCAACGAAGGAGTGGCTTCGTAAGAAGCATTTCAAGGTCCTGGAGTGGCTAGCCAGTCTCCAGATCTCAACCCCATAGAAAATCTTTGGAGGGAGTTGAAAGTCCGTGTTGCCCAGCGACAGCCCCAAAACATCACTGCTCTAGAGGAGATCTGCATGGAGGAATGGGCCAAAATACCAGCAACAGTGTGTGAAAACCTTGTGAAGACTCACAGAATACGTTTGACCTGTGTCATTGCCAACAAAGGGTATATAACAAAGTATTGAGAAACTTTTGTTATTGACCAAATACTTATTTTCCACCATAATTTGCAAATAAATTCATAAAAAATCCTACAATGTGATTTTCTGGAATTTTTTTCTCTCATTTTGTCTGTCATAGTTGACGTGTACCTATGATGAAAATTACTGGCCTCTCTCATCTTTTTAAGTGGGAGAACTTGCACAATTGGTGGCTGACTAAATACTTTTCCCCCCCACTGTATATGAAGGATAATTACACAGTGAATCTGGAACTGATGCAACGTGACACTATGCCAAGTTAATTAGCCCGCAGGTAAATCCACAGGAGCCTATTCACAACTCGGATGGATGTCCTCGGTTATATCACACTGTGGTTTCTTGGAAAATAATGATCTTTGCTGCATAATAGTCTCTATTTGTCTTTTCACACGTTCATATGAAGACTTTACATACAAATTCAAGCTTCTCACAATTGATACATTGAGGCCCATTGTGGGGTCAAAGTGGAGAATGTCATACTCACCTTCATAAATATAGACACTATGACCAGTCCGTTGGGGGCTCTTGGCTGCCTCTGTGTAGTTTGTATACAGCTCGTGGTTGTAGTGTATAAGTTGAACCTGGAGATGAAAAAACAAATGTCAGGAACACATCTCTCTCAAGTGACCTCACACATACAGTGCATTCGGAAATTATTCAGACCCCTTGACTTTTTCCTTAATTTGTTACGTTACAGCCTTATTCTAAAATTGATTAAATTATTTATTTTTACACCATAATGACAAAACGAAAACAGGTTTTTAGAAATGTTTGCCAATTTATAAAAATAAAAAACAGAAATACCTTATTTACATAAGTATTCAGACCCTTTGCTATGAGACTTGAAATTGAGCTCATGTGCATCCTGTTTCCACTGATCATCCTTGACATGTTTCTACAACTTGATTTGAGTCCACCTATGGTAAATTCAATTCATTGGACAAGATTTAGAAAGGCACACAACTGTCTATATAAGGTCCCACAGATGACAGTGCACGTCAGAGCAAAAACCAAGCCATGAGGTCAAAGGAATTGTCTGTAGAGCAGTCCCCAAGAACAAACTGGCCTCCATCATTCTTAAATGGAAGATGTTTGGAACCACCAAGACTAGAGCTGGCCACCTGGCCAAACTGAGCAATCGGGGGAGAAGGGCCTTGGTCAGGGAGGTGACCAAGAACCCGATGGTCACTCTGACAGAGCTCCAGAGTTCCTCTGTGGAGATGAGATAAACTCCCAGAAGGACAACCATCTCTGCAGCACTCCACCAATCAGGCCTTTATGGTAGAGTGGCCAGACGGAAGCCACTCCTCAGTAAAAGGCACACGACAGCCCGCTTGGAGACTCTCAGACCATGAGAAACAAGATTCTCTGGTCTGATGAAACGAAGATTGAACTCTTTGGCCTGAATGCCAAGCGTCACATCTGGAAGAAACTTGGCACCATCCCTATGGTGAAGCATGGTAGTGGCAGCATCATGCTGTGGGGATGTTTTCAGCAGCAGGGACTGGGAGACTAGTCAGGATCGAGGCAAAGATGAACGGAGCAAAGTACAGAGAGATCCTTGATGAAAACCTGCTCCAGAGCGCTCAGAACCTCAGGCTGGGGCGAAGGTTCACCTTCCAACAGGACAACGACCCTAAGCACACAGCAAAGACAACGCAGGAGTGGCTTTTGAACAAGTCTCTGAATGTCCTTGAGTTGCCCAGCCAGAGCCTGGATTTGAACCTGATCTAATATCTCTGGAGAGACCTGAAAATAGCTGTGCAGCGACGCTCCCCATCCAACCTGACAGAGCGTGAGAGGATCTGCATAGAAGAATGGGATGAACTCCCCAAATACAGGTGTGCAAGCGTGTAGGCCATACCCAAGAAGACTGTAATCGCTGCCAAAGGTGCTTCAACAATGCACTGTCACGGTTAACTAAGCCAGAACCCAGAAGCAGACCAGGACAAGGTACGTAGATACAAAGGTGAGTGTTTATTACTAGATTCCGAGTGAGGCTGAATAATCCAGGGAACAGAGCGGGTGGCGTGGATGGGTTGTTGAGGGTGCAGTGGTTGGTCCGGGTACTGGCTCGGCAGCCGCCGACCATCAGGCAGAGGTTGGGTGAAGGTTCCGGGTGAGAGACTGCAGACAGAACAAAACGGAGGTCAGTACACAGCAAGTCAAAAAACGTGCAAAACAACAAAACTACCACTACTGGCTCAGAGACTGATACGCTAACAAACATACTGTTCATGGCTAACGATCCGGCAGGAACTGGATGTTGGGCCAGAGCCTAAGAAGGGTGATGATGAGGACCAGGTGTGCAGATTGCTGATGGGATGCAGGCTGGGAAAACCAGAGCGCTCCCGGAGCGTTCCCGAACCCTCGGGAAACTGGAGATTACGAGCAGGAACACTAGTCACCAGACAGGACCCGACTCAGACCGCCGGGATCGTCACAGTACCCCCTCCGACGAACGCCACCGGGGGACTCCCGGAGCGCCAGGATGGAGGCGGTAGAAGTCACTGATGAGGTCTGCATCTAGGACCTGTCGCCGAGGAATCCAACTCCTCTCTTCAGGGCCATACCCTCCCAGTCCACGAGATACTGGAAACCCCGGCCCCGCCGGTCTGGAATCCATGATGCGACGAGCGTAGGCAGGACCACCCTCCGATCATCCGAGGAGGAGGAGGAGGAGGCGGAGGAGGCAACAGAGGACTGAGGAAGACAGGCTTGAGGCAGGAGACATGAAAGGTGGGATGGACTCTGAGCGTCCTCGGTAGTTTGAGTCGAACCGCCACTGGATTGATCACCTTCTCCACCACAAACGGACCAATGAACTTCGCGGTAACAACTTCCTAGACTCAGTCCGTAACGGAAGATCCCGTGTGGCCAACCAAACCCTATCTCCGATGGTATAGGTGGGAGCGGGAATCCGGCGACGATTCGCCTGGAGCTGATACCGGTCCGAAACTCTAAGGAGTGCCCGGCCCGATGCCAGGTCCGGGTGGCAACGCCGAATCTGGGCCTGAACAGAAGGCACTGAGAGCTCCTTCTCCTGAGAAGGAAACAGGGGAGGTTGGTAGCCATACAGGCACTGGAAGGGAGACATCCCAGTGGCAGATGTAGGAAGAGTATTGTGGGCATACTCAACCCAAGGCAACTGAGAGACCCAGGAGGTGGGGTTGGAAGAGACCAGACAGCGAGCGTGATTCCATCTTCTGGTTGGCTCTCCGCCTGACCATTGGATTGGGGGTGAAAACCAGATGTGAGACTGACAGTAGCTCCAATGGCCAAACAGAAGGACTTCCAGACAGCAGAGGTAAACTGAGGGCCACGGTCGGAAACGATATCACTGGGCAAACCGTGGACCCTGAAAACCTCCTAACCAGGATCTCGGACGTCTCGAGGCAGAGGGAAGCTTGGCAATTGGCACAAAGTGGGGAACTTGCTGAATCTGTCCACGATAGTCAGAACGAACCGTGTCCCTCAGAAGCGGGCAACCCCGGACGAAGTCCAGGGCCAGATGCGACCATGGTCGCCGGGGAATAGGAAGGGGGTGAAGTAGTCCAGAGCTGGGCCGATTGGTACTCTTATTCTGCGCACACACTGGACAGGCAGCAACAAAACCCCGAGTATCCTCGGCCATGGCAGGCCACCAAAAACGTCTGCAAGAAACGCCATTGTCCGAGCCACGCCAGGGTGACAAGCCATCCCGCTGGCGGGGGACCATTTGAGGACAGCAGGACGAACCGACTCAGGCACAAACAACCGACCGGGTGGACCGTTACGGGACCGGGCTGAGTCGGCGTCGCCAGCACCTCCTCCTCAATCTTCCACATAACTGCTCCCACGACGCAGTTCCGGGGAGGATTGTCTCGGTCTTGGACCCACTCTCCTCCGTCTTGAGAACATCCGGGACAAGGCGTCCGCCTTGCCGCTCTTAGATCCAGGTCGGAACGTCAGGGGCAAACTTGAATCGTCCGAAAAACAACGCCCACCTGGCCTGACGGGAGTTGAGACGTTTAGCCGATTGCACGTAAGCAAGATTCTTGTGGTCCGTCCAGACCATAAACGGTTGCTCCGCCCCTCCAACCAGTGGCGCCACTCCTCCAAGGCAAGTTTCACCGCGAGAAGCTCCCGGTTACCCACATCGTAATTCCTCTCCGCAGGCGAAAGGCGACGAGAGTAGTAGGCGCAGGGATGGAGTTACGTCCGTGGAGCATGGGCTGCGACAGGATGGCGCCAACTCCCACATCAGACGCGTCCACTTCAACGACGAACTGACGGGCCGGTCCGGTTGAGAGAGAATCGGTGCGTTGGTGAATCGCCTCTTCAAATCCAGAAACGCCGATCCGCCTCCGGATTCCACTTGAAGGTCCTGATGCTGGAAGTCAAGGCAGTTAACGGAGCGGCACACGGCTGTAATCCCGGATGAATCTGCGGTAGAAATGTAAACCCCAAAAAAAATCTCTGGAGCTGCAATCTCGCATCGGGCTGGGCCCATTCCAGAACCGCTCTAACCTCTCCTGGTCCATCCTAATCTCTCCCCTGGAGATGATGTACCCGAGAAAGGATGTCGTGTGGGCGTGAAACTCGCACTTCTCGGCCTTCACAAACAGGCGATTCTCCAACAATCGCTGCAGAACCTGCCGGACATGCTGGACGTGGTCGGAAGGTTCCTTGAGAAGATCAGAATGTCATCCAGGTAAACAAACACAAAGAGACCGACCATATCTCTCAGGACGTCGTTCACCATACTCTGGAATACCGCTGGAGCATTGGTCAGTCCAAACGGCATCACCTGATACTAAGTGACCCATCGGTGTATTGAAACCCGTCAACCACTCGTCCCCCTCTCTGATCCGGGACCAGGTGATACGCATGCGTGAGGTCTAGCTTGGTGAACACTGTAGCACCCTGTAAGGAGTCGAAGGCAGAACTCATCAAGGGCAGGGGGATACTTGTTCTTGACCGTGATGTCATTCAACCCCCGATAATCAATACACGGTCGAAGAGAGCCATCCTTCTTACCCACAAAGAAGAATCCTGCCCCCCAGGGGTGATGACGAGGGACGAACGAGACCAGCAGCTAGGGACCCTGATGTAGGTCTCCAACGCCTCACGCTCAGGTCGGGAGATACTGTATAACCTTCCCTTGGGGTAGACAGCTCCAGGGACCAGGTTGATGGCACAATCATATGGTCGGTGGGGGAGGGGAGTGACAGAGCCTTCTGCTTACTGAAAAACTTCCCCCAAATCGTGATATGTCTCGGGAACCAGGGACAAATCTGGGGGTTTAGCTCAATCACCTGACTGGGAACCGAATGGGGGCAGGCAGTCTTGAGACAGTTAGCATGACAATCAAGGCTCCAACTCGTTACCTGCCCGTCACCCAATCGAACGTGGGATTGTGTTCCTTCAGCCAGGGGTATCCAAGGACCAGAGGAACATGGGAAGACGGCAGAATGAAGAATGAAATCATCTCAGAATGATTCCCCGACAACCGCATCTTAACCGTTCAGTCCTCATCGTGATACGTGCCAGACTACTGCCGCTCAGAGTGGTCGCCTAATGGCTTCCCGGCAATTGCTCCTTGAAAGCCCCAGCTGTTCCACCAACTCGGCATCAAGAAAGCTTCCATCGGCACCTGAATCGAGTAAAAGCGTTAAGCGCTAAGCTCTGATTCCTGTTCACAAGGGTAGCCGGGAAACGGGTCTGACAGAGGTACTGAGAGGTTGAAACTGGCTCGCTAAAAGTCCTCCCAACTTTAGCGAGCCGGGCAGTTTGACGACCGCCGGGAACAAGTGGAGATGTAATGTCCCGAGCTACCACAGTAGAGGCAGCAGTTGGTCTTACGTCTAGGTTGACGCTCCTCCTTGGTTAACCCGTGCCGCCCCACTTGCATGGGTTCAGAATCGGGAGAGAGGACCTCTCCACTAATCCATTGTGGTGGAGAATGATCGACGTGTTCTGGTCCACCACCCGACCCGACTGGGAACTGAGAAGCTGATCGATTGGACGGACCCCATTGCTTCTCCCTCCTTCGCCTCGGACTCGATTATCCACCCGAATAGACAAGGCTACCAAGCTGTCCAGGTCACTAGGCTCCGGATAGGAGATCAACTCATCCTTGAGCTGCTCCGACAGACCCTGGTAAAAGGCCGCTGCAGAGACCCTCGTTCCACCCACTCTCCACAGCCAACGCCTTGAACTCGATCACGAAGTCGGCCACGCATGCAGTTCCTTGGCGAGCGAAAACAGGCGCCTAGCTGCGTCCCCCCCTCGGACGGAATGGTCGAAGAGCTTCCTCATCTCGGCCGCGGAACCCCTGGTATGAAGCCATGCAGGGATCCTGTCGTTCCCAAACGGGCTGAAGCCCACTCCAGCGCTCGACCACGCAGCAACTCAATCACAAAGGCTATCCTAGCCTTGTCTGTGGCATAAGAGTAGGGCTGTAGATCGAACACTAATCCACACTGCATAAGGAAGGAACGGCATCTTCCCAGCTCCCCCTCATATTTATCCGGCGTCGGAACCTTGGGCTCACGGATGGCCACAGCTTCAGAAGCGGCAGGCGAGATGGGTGAAACCGGTAGTGGATCCTCCACCGACACTACGTTGGTTCTGGACCCCGTCAGACCGGTAGAAAGGTTCCGAACGACAACGCGATCTCCTGTAGTACCATGCTATGATGGCCCAACATCTTCTCCTGCTGGGTAATAGCATGGCGAACAGAGTCCAGGTCCGCTGGGTTCATACTGGCCGGATCGCTCTGTCACGGTTAACTAAGCCAGAACCCAGAAGCAGACCAGGACAAGGTACGTAGATACAAAGGTGAGTGTTTATTA
Source organism: Coregonus clupeaformis (assembly GCF_020615455.1). Taxonomy (NCBI): domain Eukaryota; kingdom Metazoa; phylum Chordata; class Actinopteri; order Salmoniformes; family Salmonidae; genus Coregonus; species Coregonus clupeaformis. The sequence goes on from NW_025535514.1 coordinate 56,446, forward strand.
CTAGATTCCGAGTGAGGCTGAATAATCCAGGGAACAGAGCGGGTGGCGTGGATGGGTTGTTGAGGGTGCAGTGGTTGGTCCGGTACTGGCTGGGCAGCCGCGACCATCAGGCAGAGGTTGGGTGAAGGTTCCGGGTGAGAGACTGCAGACAGAACAAAACGGAGGTCAGTACACAGCAAGTCAAAAACGGCAAAACAACAAAACTACCACTACTGGCTCAGAGACTGATACGCTAACAAACATACTGTTCATGGCTAACGCATCCGGCAGGAACTGGATGTTGGGCCAGAGCCTAAGAAGGGTGATGATGAGGACCAGGTGTGCAGATTGCTGATGGGATGCAGGTGCGGAAAACCAGAGCGCTCCTCGGAGCCGTTCCCGAACCCTCGGGAAACTGGATATTACGAGCTGGAACACTAGTCACCAGACAGGACCCACTCAGACCGCCGGGATCGTCACATGCACTGAGTAAAGTGTCTGAATACTTATGTAAATGTCATATTGATTTTTTTATTTATATTAAATACATTTGCTAAAAATGTTAAAAACCCTTTTTGCTTTGTCATTATGGGGTATTCCGTAGATTGATGACGGAAAAAAACAATTTAATCAATTTTAGAAGAAGGCTTTAACGTAACAAAATGTGGGAAAAATTCAAGGGGTCTGAATACTTTCCGAAGGCACTGTATAGACTGTATTAATGGTCATCAGGTCTGGTCTTGAGGAGCTCCTGTGTGCAGGCTTCTGTTCAAGCCCAGCACTAACAAAGCTTTTTGCACATAATAACGCTCGCTGAGCAAAGATGAATCAGGTACATCTTAAACAAACGCCTTCACACCTACAAACTCTTCTGAAACCAGGGATGGTTGGCCTCCACTGTTCATATCTTCTGTTTTGTCAGCCTTTTGAAGTCGTGGTTCAGGAAGGCATCAGTAATGTTCTACCCACACTTTTATGGTTCTACAGGTTCTTAATGATGTGTTTATGTGGGCTTTGTCTATGCACAGTTAGCTCAAATTGTGACTTATACAATAACAACTATTCAAAGAGAAGCCCACACTGTCTTTCACCAAGCACTTATGATTTCTCTGAAACCCAAAGAAACTGTGGAAAAAGTTCTCACACAAGACTATTATTTCACATATTTTCTTCTTCGCTTGAATTTTGCACTAAGTGGAAAGATGCTGTGTGTTTGCAGATAAACAAATATTCAGAAGTTGATTCTACTCCAACATTCTTCCTGACCTCTCCTCAGTCTTTCTTGAGTTAGCGGTATTGTTGCTGGACCTTGAGTCCGTATTTGGTTGTTGTCTGAGTCTCTAGTCGCGCTGCATTTCTAACCTATAAAAAGTTTAGTGGTTGTTTCTTTTACCACATATATGTCTATGACTCAGGAAGGATTCAGTTTGAATGATATGCTAAAAATGACAATAATACTTTTTTAATTTAATAATTTCTCAAATGTTTCAGATCCCTTCCATCTTCCATCACACCATACAGAGTAGGCTACTTATGGGGTAGTACAATACATGTTTGAATACAGAATTGGATAAGAGGACATCATAATCTCTATTTGAATGTAATATTATATATTATGTCAACTACAAATTAATCAATCCTGATCTGATTACAAATAACTAAGAAGTTGACATTTTTCCAGATCTTCCAGAACTTTCTCCCTCTTCCTCCCATTTCCCCGTTCCCTGGCATGGTGGCAGGCAGCAATATCGATAAAGAAATTGTCGGAGGATAGTAGTTAAGCAGAACTCTAACAGCTCGTCTATAAAAATAATCAAGGTGATGGGAAGTGATTAGATGATATTTGAGGTGAGAGAGAGAGCCGAGGCTCCCAACTCCCCCAGCAGGAGATTGGTAGAAAGTTTAGTTTGCGAGAGGCGAAGGCCTGGGTGAACTGTAGAGGAGGTACATCACAGACACTGCCAAGAGCAACACACAGACAGACTGGAGGGCTGGAAAAGTAGTAATGACAGGGAATGAGAGAGAAAGAGTGAAAGGGGAGAGAAACATACAAAGGATGGGGTAAAGGAGTAAAATAACAACCATGATCTTACACACACAAACACGCATGCATGGCCACACAGAAACAGCAAATGGGGAATTTCCTGTCATCAGCCATTAGTTTCCCACTCTAACCCCAGGTGTTCTGCCTTTTGACTGTTATCCTGAGAGCCAGAGAGACTCTGTCTGGGCCGAGAGGAGAGAGAAAGAGAGAGTGAGTGGAGAGAAAGAAAGATAATTTGTGTAGACAGAGAACAAGAGATAGAGACTAAGAGAGAGAGAAAGAAAGAAAGAGTGTTTGTATGTGAAAGAGAGGGACAAGAGAAAAAAGAGAGAAAGAGGTGTCAGGGTTGCGTGCCCAGACAGCATTGCTCTGGAGTGGGGCTCTGGCAGGCTCTTTATGGCGTGATGACTGGGCTAGGCCTGGGTTTGGGGAAATATGAAGACAGTAAGTCGATAGCAGAAGAGAGGTGGACAGTGCTAACAGGGAGAGTGAAAGGCGCTGGTCTGAAAATTATTCTCCCTCCTCCTCTGGATGAATTGGGCCGTAGTCTCATAAAGCTAACACACAGACAAGCACAGTGTGGCACAGCACACTACAGGGAGATCAGCCCCTGATTACAGCCACAGAGCTGGGGAGGACAGGACAGGACTGCCAGGCTGGGGGAATTTAACATAACCACCAACAATACTTTCTATTTCTTGTTGATGCTTCTCCCTCTTTCTCTCTCTCTCTCTCTCTCTCTCTCTCTCTCTCTCTCTCTCTCTCTCGCCCTCTCTCTCTCTCGCTCTCTCTCTCTCTCTCTCTTAGTGGAGGTGTGACCCACACACACTCCATGAATGTGCAGTTGATCGTTCTGTTAGAAAATAAACCAACAAACATTCTCCAACTGAAAAGGAACTCTGAGATTCAAATTGAGGGGAAAGGAAAGTGACAATTCTCAACATCTGGAACAGTTAGAATGCACATGACGGAAAGGAATGCACTCGGTTTTAAATTTTACAGATTTTGTTTTTATTCACGTTTTACAAGTTTTGCTTTCTGTGTTACTCAAAATGGTTACTGTGATTTTAATGAGGAAATGTACCTGGGTGCTAAACCAGTGAGCTGCACTGCAGCAGCAAATGTGCTATTCTGTGATCAATGATAATTAGCAAAAGAAGAAAAAGTATTTAAATAACAACACTCAAATCAACACCAAAAGTGGTAAATTTTTCTATCAAAACAGTCTCATTATGTCTCCTAAATTGCCATCAAAATTGACTCAACATTGAGTTTTGAGTGTTAAGAATGACCTACATTTTGCTTGCTCATTCTCCTAAAAATATATACTTTTTTCACTCAGACTACATGAAAATAGATCCACCCATATACAGCTTTAGCCTGTCCGCTAGTTTTACACTGTCCATACTTAGTGTCAGGCTGTTCCATATCACCTTACAAATTATAGGTCTCCAAACCAACACCTTGCATGTAAGGTGGAAACCAAAGGGTGAGGGCTTATAGCGAAACGCAAGAAATCAGATTTGTCTTAGAATAATATCTGGAATATCTTAGCACGTATTAAGTCCAAGGTGTTTCATTTTTGGATTGACAGTGAAGGCGCTCTAGGTAGGGGAACAAAGCAGAACAGCACAGCACATTAGTGATGTGGGGAAAAAATTGATACAGTTACATATCGCAATATTATTTTGGACGATATTATATTGATACTTTGACTCGAAGTATCGATTTGTAAAAATAAAAAGTGTACCGATAGCTTGTTCTCCATCTTCTTTTTAAATAGTGAGCCAACTCTCTTGTCTCTCTGCAGCAGACATATAGTGAGCAATATGTTTGGAACATCAAATCGCTAAAAAAAATTGCAGTATCGAATCGCAATACATATCTTATCGGCACCTAAGTATCGTGATAATATTGTGAGGTCCCTGGCAATTCTCAGCCCTACAGCACATACTGTACATAATGTTAGCCTAGCCCAGAGGTGTTGGGGGTGCTTTTACAGATAGGAGCTGAGAATGATAGAACCCCAACATTCAACACCAGTCAAACGCACACCATTTCTGCAAGCCGGAACAAATGTGAGGAAGAAAGCAAGGTTATACGATACAGATGGAGTTGTAAAACCATAACTTTGGAGGGTTAATGCCTTTAAATACAATGAAGCCCTGTGGTCCTCTGTAGCTCAATTGGTAGAGCATGTCGCTTGTAACGCCAGGGTAGTGGGTTCGATCCCCATACGTAAAAATGTATGCACACACTGTAAGTCGCTTTGGATAAAAGCGTCTGCTAAATGGCATATTATTATTATAAGCCCACCCTGTATCCCCCTTTCCACCTCTCTCCCACGGGCGGGTTTTTCAGATGGATGTTTTGCTTTTCAAGTTTGATTATTTTCCCTCTTTGTTCTCATTTCAAGGACGCATGCACAGCCACTGCTCATTTGTAGGCTAAATAACATTTTCTCAATTTCCATTTTGAAGCCTACTGCTGGAGCTTTAAGTCATGGCTTTGGTTCCAGGAGGGATAGGTGGGTGGGGAGTAGTGGGGTAGGTGGTGGGTGGTGGTGTAGCTGGTGTCTTTTTGGATGGCAATTATTTAAGCAAGCGAGGAACACATGTCAGAAAGACCAAGATTTGGGAATCTGTGTGCAACCTACCTTTCCTCTCCTCGCCTCCCTCCTCCTCTCTCTCTCTCTCTCTGGCTTTGAGGTTTAATTTATCCACTAACTCAAACCTACAGTATGCTAAGTATAGTTTAAATTGACACGATAACACTGAAGCCAGTTACAATTAAACCACACACCATCTCCTTTCTTTACCACACTGACTATGTAGACCTACCCTTCCTCCACTTGCTGCAGGTGTAGCTACAACACTTCGGTTAGAGAACATAGCTGTTTCAGATCACACAGCCCAGCTATCCTACGCTCCTCTCCAGATCTCTCCAGGGCCCTCTCTCTCGCCTGCACTCCAAACATCATAACACAACGCTGACCAAACAAAGAGCAGCCAGCAACTACTCTTCTCTTTTCTTCTCTTCTGTTCTGTAGCAACAGATGAAATCAAAAACAAACCCTTGAAGGTGTGAAAACACCGGCGCCGCGATGAGGCAACAACAACACGGTAAACAGCGAGCAGAGCGAGAGGCCAACCTCCCCCCTACATGGGTCACATCCCTCCGAGCTCCAGTGGATGCTAAACACTTGTTTTATTAGGATTTGAATATCGGCTCGCCAGCCACTGTGGGAAAATAAATGATAATCATTAATTAGAATGAATTTGTCTGTCATGCCCACAATTATTCTGTTAGCCCACAAATTGGTTATTGTTATTATGGCTGGTGTGTGTGGTGCGTGGTGAGTGACTCAGAACTTAAAATACAATTATCAAGTATACAGGAGCTGATTGGAAGCCTCTTCAAAACACCCTGCTAATTAAGATAGCTTTTGTCTGCTGGATCTCGTCTGAATCCTATCCATGATGCTGGATGACAATAAAGTTTTTCTAATTCTACTGATACTGGTTCATTATTTTTCCTTCCAAAAAATGGTAATTCAGTATGTTAAAAAGCAGCTGTGTTTTTCTGTGTTGGAATGGTGTTAGCCTACCCAAACAACAGAATGGTGTGGGCATATACCGGTCATAAAAAAATATGAATGCAAGTAGACTGCTGATTGGCCATATCAGCCAATGAGCCAACATGGCATCATGTTCTATGAGGAAATAGCAAGCATTTTTTAAACAGTCTGTTTGAGACAGAAGTTTGAGGTTGGGTTTTGAAGTGTTTTATCTCTTTATGCTTTGGTCACAAATACGAGTATAGGACACGTCAACAACATTATTTGGGTATGAGTTAACAGAATACAAACTTTTAAAGGATTACATTTCACTGGCTTAAACCCCTGCCGCCGAGGGGGCATGTGTGATCCGGAGTCGGAAGCGTTACCACTAGACCAGACTAGGCACCTAGTTCTGATTCTAAGTCACTTGCCCTCATACCTCTCCTGAGAAGGCCTGTCCGTTGAGAAGGTGTTCAGAGCCCTGTCCGTCCTCGCTGCCGAAGTGTAGCCGGATCTCCTCCAGGCGATGGCTGTACGTCATTGGTCCACCAGAGATATTCACCAGGTGCTCCTTGTCCATTCGCAGTGAGACGTGGCGACCAGTGTTGTACATGGTCCCGCCCACCTGAGGACAGAAAGAAGGAAGAACGATCAGATTTAGTTTTCAATTAATAAACCACATTTTAACATCACAGTGTAAAATACCCACATTAGAAGTCAGTAGGGGAGGTGTTTGACAATTTCACTGCTAACCGATCACCCCTGTTCAGAGGTTTAACAGTGGTATGCCCCCAAATACTTGAACCTACATACTATACTGCTGTCTCAGTGACATGCCTGTTTCTCTCCCCTGTCTTTTTATTGTTTGCATAACACAAAAAAACGCATTAGAATCTACAGCATTCACAGGCACTTCTGTGATTCACTACAGAGCAAATTGACCAGTGTTACCTAATGTTAATTTTTCAGTGTAACATTTCTAGTTTTGATTCAGGTGTTAAATTAACTTCGTAAATTTTTAATTAACACTCAGTGGTGTAAAATATCCCCAGTGTTGATGTTTATAACCAGTGTAAAATCAAAACCACGCCCCTCATTATCATATTTCCCAGCATGCTCTATTGCAGGTAGATTTTTTAAAATTGTTTGTTTCAATATCTATGTTTTGCATGTACGTTGATTGATTAATTAATCTTATGCTACTCAAATATGAATAATATTTTTTCTAGACTAATCCAATCTGCTACTTTGACTTATTGCACCCGTTACTGAAATGGTTGTTCCAGTTTAGATGCTTTAGGTAGTCTCATATCCTAGTTTTTCCAACCCGGCAGTCATTCTGAATGCAGGTTGTGGATGAATAAAAGTTCTGAATGTTGGTTATCCCTACTCTGGCTGGTTTCCAACACTAATTATATCGCTTTGCAAGCCGTCGTTATGTGACTTGCAGGCCTGAAAACTATGAATTTCAGGTAATCGTATTAGGGTAAAACTAGGCCCTCAAAGTAAGGCCTTATTAAATACTTGTTGTAATGTGTTTAATTTAATCGGTAACATATTCCCTTACTATTTCACTTGGTGAAGGACTAGTGATGTTACATTTGATACCGGAGCTCCAAGGCATGCGTAGAATTCGTTAAGCTGTTTAGTTTGAAGCAGTGTGCCGATGCTTGTATCGCTTTATTAGAAGCACGTGATCAATGACGTCCGAAGCGCCGATTCGTCGAACAACCACCTGATTGGTTTGGTATTATAGACATCATCTATAATAATTTGGCTGTTCTAAATTATTTTGACCAGCAGGAACCACTAGTGTACACTGTGTTGATCAAAGCCTCAAGTAATGAACCTATTTTTGACACAATTGGCTGGAAATGCTCAATGCTTCAGGAAGCTTTGTTTCCCCCATCACTTCATAGGACTGAAAAATAGATGAATGCACCAACAACCATGTCTCTGTCACTAACAAATACAGTCATTGGTGGTAACTCTACAATTCACTCGAAAGATAAGGCACTCTGGGAAATATGCAAATAAGGCTTTTCACTAAGTGTGTTAATTTAACACTGAGAAGTTTGGACCCATATAGACACTGGACCAGTATTAAATGTAACACTGTCAGTGTTGATTTAACACTGGAGAATTAGTTGTGTGAGTAACAGTCTCAAGCCTTAAAGTGTTACAGCGTCTAAGTACGAGAGACAACCCTTCAAAATACAAACGAGATGTGGAATTAGAGGGGAGGAGGAAGATAAAAACACACAACACGAGGAGTACGGGTTCAAAGACCGAGGCCGTCGGAATCAGCTCGGAATCGATTGGATCAGAGGCTTTAAGGGGAAATACAGCCATACAACAGCAGTGAATAACGATCAGTGGATGTGTTTATTTATTTATATTCAGTAGTTTCAAAGTGAACCGTTGGTATTGCAGGCACGATTCTACGAGAGCTTCCATAGCTCTTATCTCGTGCTTTCTTTTTCCTCTCTCTCGACTGCTCTCTCCCTCTCTCTCTTACTCCCTCTATTCCCTCTCTCCCTTCCCTTTTACCACTAGCCTTCAAAAATATCCCCCCCTGAGAAAGAACTCTGCTCACACATCATAAATATTCTATAGAACCTCTGAAAAATCTATGATTTGAAAGGGGATAGAGAGAGTGTCAGGGAGAGAGAACGAGGGAAAGGAGGAGGGGGGCGTTGGATCAAGTGCCGACGGCAAAAAAGGTAGAGCAAAGAATGTGAAGCAGCACTTTGCAGCTCTGCTGATCTGGCCGGTTACCTCAGCGGTGTCGGAACTGCCCCTGAAAACGCTGGAATACCTCAACCCCCCTAAAGACAACTCACCTACTCAGCTCACCATTATGCATAAGGCCAAGGCTGAGGTGAATGTGTCATTGTGTGGCTTTTTCAATTCATATAGAATCACTGTGGCTGGGTAATGAGCGACGTGGGGGGATAATAGGATGAAGTTATGCAGCTATTCAAAGAAACAAGATTATACACCTCAAATATAATTATGTAATTTACGACGTTGTATGGCAGGAGGAGATTGAATACTGAATAGCCTGAAGGCTTTTCTCCCCACATCGTATCCAATGTTACACTTCTATGCAGTATGCTGCATACACACACACGGTCTGGAATAACAAGTCTTTCCATCCAATATCTGTTCCTGTGGTCGAGTGCACATCCCAGGGTAAATGGCTAAAGGCAACAGGGTAAAAAAGCGAGGCTAGTGGAGTGTGTATTGAGCTGGGCAAGGAGAGAGAAGTGATTGTGTATGGGTATCTGTCTCATAGTGATGTGCTGATAGGAGTAGAGAAACCCTCTAGACACTGGTCTAAGGTTGCATTTATCCCTCTAATGGTAATGGTTATGATTTGACAAGGAAACTGATCCTTGATCTGTGCCTAATGGTCAATTGTAGCCAAAGTGCAGTGATATGGAATTGAAGTTCAGCTATAGATAGCCAAACCAACTCTTCTACCATTAAAAGACAGAGGCTATTATATCACTTGAAAATACAGTTGCTAACTTCCACAGCCATCCAACATCTATACAGCAATGTGTTGTGTATGAATTATGCTATCATGTAACACGGCCCAGGCATCGTCAACAGAATCCACTGAGCTATTTCACTCCACATCTCACGCCATAATTTGTATTAATGAATTCAAAATCATATGAGTAAATGCTTTAATGCACTTTAATATCTTAACTTCACAGTTTTATATACGATGTCCCGTGTTGCCTTGACAGGTCTAATAGCCATGGGAACCAGCCTGTTTATGACTGCTCAGCTTTAAAGAGGGAACATTTTCGTTTTTATTTCATTTTGTGTGTATTTGTGTGTGGTGTGTGTGTGTTGATATGTTGACTCACACAAAAACACAAACACATTGATAGTAAACTACTGACTATTAGACTCATCAAAAGTATGTTTTGTGACTTCAGACAAGTTCTTCTCACGAGGCACAAGAAAGAGAATGACAATCTGGATTGAGAATACCAACACAGCGTGTCATCCAAACCAAAGCATCCATCTTCCATATCAAACCACAATCATACTAACATCTCCAGTAAACAACATCTCTACTGTGGTTTCCTGACAGCTGACATTTCTGTTCTCTCTTAGACAAGGAAGTTGGTTTCAATACCACAGGTGTATACTAGCCAACAGGAGAGAACAACAATCAGCAGTGTGTGTTAGGGGAGGGGAGTGTTTGTACCCAATTGCTTGTGTGCATTTGATCAAATAGCTTTATTCTATAGTACCACTCCAGGGAGGGAGGGAGGGAGAAGAGGAGAAAGGGAAGGAAGATCATCCTCACAGGGAGATAGGGGAGGAGGGATGAGAGAGAGAGAATGAGAGAGAGAAATTGGGAATGGGAGTCTTTGACTGAGCATTTTTAAAAGGATCCTCTCGACAACTGAAAATTGAAAAGTTCATTAAAATGGTCAAACTATTATTTTCCCCAAGCTTCATCTCTCCTTCTCTAACTCGCTGGATTTGTTCAATCAGAAAACCTAACATGTTTTTAATTTGTTCATTGATGTTTTCTACAGATGACAGGAGACTCTAAAGCCAATTAAGCTGTAATGATGATCACGACAAGGCAATAATGTATTCAAGGTAATCATTCCGACAAGGTAAACAGGTTATAAAGGAGATTGCTGTGTGTGTGTCTAGGGGGCCTGATACTGTATTACCAGCTCAGATACAATATCAATAATATGAAACGGCAACATCACAGTAATGAGAAAAAAAGAACAATCATGTCTACTAAACACACAGATCAATATGGTGATATTGATACAAGATGATCCTATATGTTCTATTATTATGATTTCCAGCATTCCATATGTTGTATCATTATGAACATAATGGCACACAGCTAATGTTGCTGGTAAATGTATGAACTGGACCATAACCATTACTCCAGAAGCCATGGATTACAGGCAACATCCACACTGAGCTAAATGCTAGAGCTGTCGCTTTCAAGGAGCAGGACACTAATCCGGACAATTATAAGAAATCCCTCATGCGCTGAACACCTGGCAAGACACTTCACTGACATTTTCAACCTCTCTCTGATCCAGTCTGTAATATCTACAGGTTTCAAGCAAACCACCATAGTCCCTGTGCCTAAGAACGCCAAGATAACCTATCTAAATGACTACCGCCCCCATAGCACTCACATCTGAAGCCATGAAATGCTTTGAAAGGCTGGTTATGGCTCACATTAACACCATCATCCCAGAAATCCTGGACCCACTCCAATTTGCATACCGCCCCAACAGATCCATAGATAACGCAATCTCTATTGCACTCCACACTGCCCCTTTCCCATTTGGACAAAAGGAACACCTACGTGAGAATGCTGTTCATTGATTACAGCTCAGCATTCAATCAATCAATCAATCAATCAATTTTATTTTATATAGCCCTTCGTACATCAGCTAATATCTCGAAGTGCTGTACAGAAACCCAGCCTAAAACCCCAAACAGCTAGTAATGCAGGTGTAGAAGCACGGTGGCTAGGGAAAAACTCCCTAGAAAGGCCAAAACCTAGGAAGAAACCTAGAGAGGAACCAGGCTATGAGGGGTGGCCAGTCCTCTTCTGGCTGTGCCGGGTGAAGATTATAACAGAACCATGCCAAGATGTTCAAAAATGTTCATAAGTGACAAGCATGGTCAAATAATAATCAGGAATAAATCTCAGTTGGCTTTTCATAGCCGATCATTAAGAGTTGAAAACAGCAGGTCTGGGACAGGTAGGGGTTCCATAACCGCAGGCAGAACAGTTGAAACTGGAATAGCAGCAAGGCCAGGCGGACTGGGGACAGCAAGGAGTTCAACACCATAGAGCTATCCACCATAGAGCTATCCAAGCTCATCACTAAGCTAAGGACCCTGGGACTGAACACCTCCCTCTGTAACTGGATCCTGGACTTCCTGACGGGACGCCCCCAGGTGGTGAGGGTAGGCAACCACACCATAGAGCACCATAGAGCTATCCAAGCTCATCACTAAGCTAAGGACCCTGGGACTGAACACCTCCCTCTGTAACTGGATCCTGGACTTCCTGACGGGACGCCCCCAGGTGGTGAGGGTAGGCAACCACACATCCGCCATGCTGACCCTCAACACGGGGGCCCCTCAGGTGTGCGTGCTCAGTCCCCTCCTGTACTCCCTGTTCACCCACGACTGCGTGACAGCGCACGACTCCAACACCATCATTAAGTTTGCCGACGACGCGACTGTGGTAGGCCTGATCACAGACGGCGATGCGACAGCCTATAGGGAGGAAGTCAGAGACCTGGCAGTGTGGTGCCAAGACAACAACCCCTCCCTCAATGTGGGCAAGACAAAGGAGCTTATTGTGGACTACAGGAACCAGAGGGCCGAACACGCCCCCATTCACATCGACGGGGCTCTAGCGGAGTGGGTCAAGAGCTTCAAGTTCTTTGGTGTCCACATCACTAAGGACCTATTATGGTCCAAACACACTAACACAGTCAAAACTAACCCAAAACTTTACACAACGTTAGACACAGACACGAATGATCTGTTTGGCGTGTTAACACACTGGTGGTTTGTTGTAACCGATTATTGGTGCTAAACCGTGTTATTGGAGGCTGGCATGCTAGTTGGCCATGGCGTCATAGGATTCGGTGCCCTGGACGGTTTTCACGGAAGAATACTGTACCAAGTTAGCTAGCTGAATAAACTAAGTTAGAGTCTATTCCTAGAAAACATTGAACCGCTGTAGTTTACAACAATTATAATTTCTAAAGTGGAAGTTGGGAGAGTTATATTTGAGTGTTTCAGTGAAATGTAAGTGAGGGAGGCCCCGCTCTCTCGCTTTCCCAGATGTTTAGTTAATTTCATTCTGATCTCCTTTGCATTATTGTAGCCTTTTTCTGTAGCCTGTCAACAAGGGTGGCAAGTAGCTTAGTGGGTAAGAGCGTTGTGCCAGTAACCGAAAGGTCGCTGGTTCTAATCCCCGGGCCGACTAGGTGAAAAATATGTCGATGTGCCCTTAAGCAAGGCACTTAACCCTAAATGCTCCTGTAAATCGCTCTGGATAAGAGCGTCTGCTAAATGACTAAAATGTAAAAAAATGTAAACTATGTGTCTGTCTATCCCTGTTCTCTCCTCTCTACACAGGCCATACAAATGCTTCACACTGCGTGGCTGCTGCCACTCTAATCTGGTGGTCCCTGCACGCACGACCCACGTGGAGTTCCAGGTCTCCGGCAGCCTCTGGAACTGCTGTTCTGCGGCCAACAAGGCAGAGTTAATCCCAGCCTATGCTACCCTCCAGTCCCCCGACTTCTTGGCGCTGACGGAAACATGGATTACCACAGAAAACACTGCTACTCCTACTGCTCTTTCCTTGTCTGACCATGTGTTCTAGCATACCCCGAAAGCATCTGGTCAGCGCGGCGGTGGCACAGGAATCCTCATCTCTCCCAAGTGGACATTCTGTCTTTTTCCCCTGACCCATCTGTCTATCTCCTCATTTGAATTCCATGCTGTCACAGTCACTAGCCCATTCAAGTTAACATCCTTGTCATTTATCGCCCTCCAGGTTCCCTTGGAGAGTTCATCAATGAGCTTGACGCCTTGATAAGTTCCTTTCCGGAGGATGGCTCACCCCTCACAGTTCTGGGTGACTTTAACCTCCCTACATCTGCCTTTGACTCATTTCTCTCTGCCTCCTTCTTTCCACTCCTTTCCTCTTTTGACCTCACCCTCTCACTGTACCCCCCTACTCACAAGGCAGGCAATACGCTTGACCTCATCTTTACTAGATGCTGTTCTTCTACTAATCTCACTGCAACTACCCTCCAAGTCTCTGACCACTACTTTGTATCCTTTTCTCTCTCTCGCTCTCCTCCAACACTACTCACTCTGCCCCTACTCAGATGGTAATGTGCCGTCGCAACCTTCGCTCTCTCTCTCCCACTACTCTCTCCTCTTCCATCCTATCATCTCTTCCCTCTGCTAAATCCTTCTCCCTCCAATCTCCTGATTCTGCCTCCTCAACCCTCCTCTCCTCCCTTTCTGCATCTTTTGACTCTCTATGTCCCCTATCCTCCCGGCCGGCTCGGTCCTCCCCTCCTGCTCCGTGGCTTGACGACTCATTGCAAGTTCGCAGAAGAGGGCTCCGGGTAGCGGAGCGGAAATTGAGAAAAACTAGACTCCCTGCGGACCTGTCATCTTTTTCATCCCTTCTCTCTACATTCTCTTCCTTTTTTTCCGCTGCTGAAGCCACTTTCTACCACTCTAAATGTCAAGCCTCTGCCTCTAACCCTAGGAAGCTCTTTGCCACCTTCTCCTCCCTGCTGAATCCTCCTCCTCCTCCCTCCTCCCTCTCTGTGGATGACTTCGTCAACCATTTTGAAAAGAAGGTTGACGACATCTGATCCTCATTTATTAAGTCAAATGACACCGCTGGTCCTGCTCACACTGCCCTACCCTATGCTTTGACTTCTTTCTCCCTCTCTCTCCAGAAGAAATCTTGCGACTTGTGACGGCCGGCCGCCCAACAACCTGCCTGCTTGACCCTATCCCCTCCTCTCTTCTCCAGACCATTTCCGGAGACCTTCTCCCTTACCTCACCTCGCTCATCAACTCATCCTTGACTGCTGGCCATGTCCCTTCCGTCTTCAAGAGAGCGAGAGTTGCACCCCTCCTCAAAAATCTACACTGGATCCCTCCGATGTCAACAACTACAGACCAGTATCCCTTCTTTCTTTTCTCTCCAAAACTCTTGAGCGTGCCGTCTCTAGCCAACTCTCCTGCTATCTATCTCAGAATGACCTTCTTGATCCAAACCAGTCAGGTTTCAAGACTGGTCATTCAACTGAGACTGCTCTTCTCTGTGTCACGGAGGCTCTCCACACTGCTAAAGCTAACTCTCTCTCCTCTGCTCTTATCCTTCTAGACCTATCTGCTGCCTTCGATACTGTGAACCATCAGATCCTCCTCTCCACCCTCTTCGAGTTGGGCATCTCCGGCGCTGCTCGCTCTTGGATTGCATCCTACCTGACAGGTTGCTCCTACCAGGTGGCGTGGCGAGAATCTGTCTCCGCACCACATGCTCTCACCACTGGTGTCCCCCAGGGCTCAGTTCTAGGTCCTCTCCTATTCTCTCCATACACCAAGTCACTTGGCTCTGTCATATCCTCACATGGTCTCTCCTATCATTGCTACACAGATGACACACAATTCATTTTCTCCATTCCCCTTTCTGATAACCAGGTGGCGAATCGCATCTCTGCATGTCTGGCAGAAATATCAGTGTGGATGTTGGATCACCACCTCAAGCTGAACCTCGGCAAGACGGAGCTGCTCTTCCTCCCCGGGAAGGACTGCCCGCTCCATGATCTCGCCATCACGGTTGACAACTCCATTGTGTCCTCCTCCCAGAGTGCAAAGAACCTTGGCGTGACCCTGGACAACACCCTGTCGTTCTCCGCTAACATCAAAGCGGTGACCCGATCCTACAGGTTCATGCTCTACAACATTCTTATAGTACGACCCCACCTTACACAGAAAGCGGCACAGGTCCTAATCCAGGCACTTGTCATCTCCCGTCTGGATTACTGAAACTCACTGTTGGCTGGGCTCCCTGCCTGTGTTATTAAACCCCTACAACTTAACCAGAACGCTGCAGCCTGTCTGGTGTTCAACCTTCCCAAGTTCTCTCATGTCACCCCGCTCCTCCGCACACTCCACTGGCTTCCAGTTGAGGCTCGCATGTACTACAAGACCATGGTGCTTGCCTACAGAGCTGTGAGGGGAACGGCACCTCCTTACCTTCAGGCTCTGACCAGACCCTACACTCAAATGAGGGCACTACGTTCATCCACCTCTGGCCTGCTAGCTCCCCTACCTCTACGGAAGCACAGTTCCCGCTCAGCCCAGTCAAAGTTATTCGCTGCTCTGGCACCCCAATGGTGGAACAAGCTGCCCCACGACGCCAGGACAGCGGAGTAACTGACCACCTTCTGGAGACACTTGAAACCCTACCTCTTTAAGGAATACCTGGAATAGTATAAAGTAATCTTTCTTCCCCCACCCTCCATATAAAAAAAAGAAGGTGGTTGTTCCACTGGCTATCATAAGTTGAATGCACCAATTTGTAAGTCGCTCTGGATAAGAGTGTCTGCTAAATGATGTAAATGTAAATGTAAGAGAGCACGACAACGCCTCTTCCCCTCAGGAGGCTGAAAAGATTTGGCATGGGCCCTCAGATCCTCAAAAAGTTATACAGCTGCACCATTGAGAGCATCTTGACTGGCTGCATCACCGCTTGGTATGGCAACTGCTCAGTATCCAACAGCAAGGCGCTACAGAGGGTAGTGCCTACGGCCCAATACATCACTGGTGCCGAACTCCCTGCATTCAGGACCTTTATACCAGGCGGTGTCAGAGTAAGGCCCCTAAAAATAGTTAAAGACTCCAGCCACCCAAGATTTAGACTGTTCACTCTGCTACGGCAAGCGGTACCGGCGCGCCAAGTCTCGGACCAAAAGGCACCTGAACAGCTTCTACCCCCAAGCCATAAGACTGCTGAACAGTTAATCGAAACGCTACCCGAACAATTTACATTGACCCCCTTTATTATTTGTTTTAATTGTTTTCCACTGACTCTATGCACACTCACTAGACTCTACCCACACACTCACATATACTACACTGACACTCCAACACACACACACCTGCATATTGACGCCACACACATACACTCACACATAGACACACTTTCACACTTCACACAAGCTGCTGCTACTCTGTTTATTATATATGCTGATTGCCTAGTCACTTTTACCCCTACCCACATGTACTGTACGTACTGTACTACCTCAATTATCCCAACTACCTCGTGCCCCTGCACATTGACTCTGTACTGGGTACTCCTTGTACAGTGCCTTCAGAAAGTATTCACTCCCCTTGATATTTCCAAATGTTGTTGTGTTACAACCTGAATTTAAAATGGATTAAATTGAGATTTGTACCCCATATTGTCAAAGTGGAATCATGTTGTTTTTTTACACATGAATTAAAAATGAAAAGCTGAAATGTCTTGAGTCAATAAGTATTCAACCCTTTTGTTATGGCAAGCCTAAATACGTTCAGGAGTAAATATGTGCTTAACAAGTCACATAATAAGTTGCATGGACTCAATCTGTGTGCAATAATAGTATTTAAATGATTGTGAATGACTACCTCATCTCTGTACCCCACACATACAATTATCTGTAAGGTCCCTCAGCCGAGCAGTGAATTTCAAACACAGATCCAACCACAAAGACCAGAGAGGTTTTCCAGCGCCTCGGAAAGAAGGGCACCTATTGGTAGATGGGTAAAAAAAAAAAATTTGACATTGAATATTCCTTTGAGCATGGTAAAGTTATGAATTACACGTTGGATGTTGTATCAATACACCCAGTCACTACAAAGATACAGGCGTCCTTCCTAACTAAGTTGCCGGAGAGGAAGGAAACCACTCAGGGATTTCACCATGAGGCCAATGGTGACTTTAAAACAGTTACAGAGTTTAATGGCTGTGATAGGAGAAAACTGAGGATGGATCAACAACACTGTAGTTACTCCACAATACTAACCTAATTGACAGAATGAAAATAAGGAAGCCTGTACAAAATAAAAAATAGTCCAAAACATGCATCCTGTTTGCAACAAGGCAACAAGTAATACTGCAAATAATGTGGCAAAGCAATTCACTTTTGTTCTGAATACAAAGGTTTATGTAGTGGTGGCTGCATCATGTTATGGGTATGCTTATAATTGTTAAGGACTGGGGAGTTTTTCCAGGATAAAAAAGAAACAGAATGGAGCTAAGCACAGGCAAAATCCTAGAGGACAATCTGGTTCAGTCTGCTGTCCATCAGACACTGGGAGATCATTTCCCCTTTCAGCTGGACAATAACCTAAAACACAAGGCCAAATCTACACTGGAGTTGCTTACCAAGAACACAGTGAATGTTCCTGAGTCGCCGAGTTACAGTTTTTACTTAAATCTACTTGAAAATCTATGGCAAGACCTGAAAGTGGTTGTCTAGCAATGATCAACAACCAATTTGACACAGCTTTAATAATTTTGAAAAGAATAATGGGCAAATGTTGCACAATCCAGGTGTGGAATAAGTCAAGGGGTATGAATACTTTCTGAAGGCAAAAAACAATAGCCTCGTAATTTTTTTATTGTGTTACTATTGCCTTTGTTCTTCAGCAAATATTTGTCTTACTTTTATCTCTGCATTTTTGGGAATGGGCTCATAAGTAAGCATCTCACTGTAAAGTCTACACCTGTTGTATTCGGCGTATGTGACCAAAAACATTTGATTTGATTTGAATAAGATAAACAGAACAATCATGTCTACTAAAAACACAGATGAATATGGTGATATTGATACAAGATGATCCAATATGTTCTACTATTATGATTACCAGAATTCCATATGTTGTATCCTTATTAACATAATGGCTATTGTAGCTGGTGCATATATGAAGGTGACTGCGAAAAAAGATGTTAACCGTTTTACATTTTGTAATTTCAATAACTTCATTTCAATAAAAACCTTGAACCCACCTGTCCCTGACTTTTCTTAAATATGTGTTTTACACTAGCAGTACATTCTGATAAATATCATAAAAGACAAAAACTTTCTAAGCATTTAATTCTCAAAGCGCCATCACGGTCAAAATGGCTGTATACATATTTACCAATAGCCACCAGTCTAATAAATCCATTTAACTAGAAAAGCCTGTCCTCGTTGGACCCCCCTTTGTGCCAATGCCATTTGGTTATGTTTATGACGGTCTTACAACTATGAAACAAAAAGCATGTGTGTTGAAACAAAGTAACCGCTTATTTTTATAACGAAAACAAAACACCCAAACCGCAAGACACGCAGTCAATGAAGAAAATATACAAAAATATCAGTAGCTTAAACATCAGTATAAGCACCAAGAGTGCTTGTGAATAGTGAAAATCAGCACAAAATCAAATGGCATTATAATTAATATCAATGTCAATATGACAGCAGTCACAAATAGTATATTATTGTCAGTTATTGGACACATTATTTGTGGCCTCGCTCGTGCTTACAGTATGGTGTGCGTCTTCACGCAACAGTTGGATCTCATTTAGCTGTTATCCCTTGTCATAACAGTTCCCACAAATCTTCGTCACTTTCACTTGATTGCAACACTTCCCACAAACAAGTCGCGTGTAGCTGAAACAGGTGTAGTGGGTTCTGTTCGGTGTACATCTGCCCACCTTACAGTTTGTCCTCCCCAGGAGCTGTGCGCAATTTGGCTCGTGCAATGGCTCACGTGGAATCTTTGCTGCTGCTACTGCTGTCTTGGTCCTCGTATGTCTTTTACGTAGCCTGTGTGCCAGACTCATGATGAAGTCTTTCCTGCTCATAGTGTTGTTCATGCACTGCTTGAACAACACGTCTGCATCAGTGGCGTTTGGTGCTGTTTAAGATGAGGGAGGATAAAAAAATGACAGCATATTGGATGACTGTCATTCATATTCCATTTACCCAGCTCAATGTAACATCGATGTCAAGTCCTCCACTTGTTCACCATCCAAAGGACACAGGGACAACTCAAATTTCTGACTCAATCTTTTTTATTTTTAGTTTGCTTTCAGTTGATTGGTCTGTCCAGTAAATTAGCCAGTAAATTAGGTTGTAAACCTTTAAAGACAGAACAAAAAGTTATCATTTTAATTAAACATTTTAATTAACTTAAATGAATTAACCATTTACCATTGGCGTCTTTGGACTGAACCTGTGAGTGAACTTGGAGTCTTCTCTCTGAAGTTTGCTCTTCTGAATGACTGAGCCCCTCCATGCCTTCACAGGTGCTCCAAATCAGTGAAAATGACTGATCAGGTGACAAGCAGCCGGTTTGCTGCTGCTGGTGCACTCTGGGAAGTGTAGTTCTTTGACTCACTCCTGAGATTCAGCTCAACACCTCCCACTTGAGCTCCTGGTTTTTTCAAATCCAGAGAGGTCACACAAGCCCTTCCCACCTCTGTTTGTTCATCAATGGGAAGTAGAATGACAAGGCGTCTGACATCTCTATGAAGAATTGTGGCTGGGATTTTGGTTTGAGGCCTCTTCGCTCTTTCACCGTTTGCTCTTGTGGGCCCTTTTTTGCTGTTTGACTTTGTGATGTGAACAGGATAGCTGGGAAAAGTCTTCACAAGCACATCTCTTACGATGCCTTTACTGTCAGCATTGACACCGACCACTCTAGCCAGCTTGTACTGTCCTCTTAGGGCGTTTTGGTCAGCCAACCAGACCACATCTCCAACAGCAACATTTCGCTCTTTGGTGTGCCATTTGTTCCTTATGAACAGATTAGGTCCAGCCAATTGGCTCCACTTCTTCCAGAAATGGCTTAACTCTGCTTGAATATGTTTAAGTATTTTGTAAGGGTAGCCATCAAACTGGAAATCTCCAGGGTCTCCCTTTGGATTGGTACGTCCTAAAAGCAGAGAATTCGGGGTGATGTACTCTACACAGTCTTCTCTGCTTTGAGTTCTTGCATCGATGGGTCTCTCATTAGCAAGATTGGCTGCCATGAAGAGAAAAGTTTGGAATTCTCCCCACGTGAAAACACCATCTCCACCAAGGTTGCTCAACGCCCGCTTCACTACTTTGACAGCTGCCTCTGCGGCACCATTCCTATGGGGAGAGTCTGCAGGGTGGATCTTCCATGACCATTCTGTACCATGCTTGGCAGCTGTGTCTTCAAGTTCAGACTTGTTTAGTTGGTTAAGGAATTTTTTAAGTGCGGGTTTGGCTCCCACAAAGTTAGTGCCAGGGTCTGACCAGAGTTTCCTGGGGTGTCCTCTCAGTGAAGTGAACATTTGATAGGCTAGCAGGAATCCTTCATATGACATGTCACTCACCACTTCAGTGTGTATGGCTCGGGAAGCCATGCAGCAGAATACTATTCCCCATACTTTGAGTCTAGTTCTCTTCTTGACCTCATCTTTCACTTCATAAGGGCCGAACAGGTCCATGGTGGTGAATTCAAAAGGTGCAGCTGGGCCTGTTCGCTCTAGAGGCAGGTCAGCCATAATTTGTTGACACTGTTTTTTCTTGTTTTTCCTGCAGACCACACAGCTGTCAACCATTTTCTTGGCAAGTCTACAGCCTTTTATTACCCAGGCTTTCTTCCTCATCCGGAGAAGGGTTCCCGTCACTCCCTCGTGGTTTGCTTTGTGGGATTCTTGTGCCAGCAGTGTAGACACCCATGCTTCAAAGGGTAAAACTGGCACTGCTGTCTTATCTTCGTTGAATGTCTGAATTCTGCCTCCACAAACTAGCAGCCCAGAGTTCACATCTTTGTACACTGTCAGTCTGCTTAGAGTTGTGTATGAAAAATCTGTACCTTCTTGAGCTGCGAGGAAAAGGTCTTTGAGTGCATCTTTGACAGTCTTCATGTTCTTTGACAGTCAGCACAGCTTGCTTGGGTGATCTTACCTCCCTCTTTGCCTGTTTAGGGGCCCGGCCCTTCCTCTTCAGCCACTGCTTGGCTGCTAGACAAACCCAGGCAACGACTCTCACCAGTTTGGACAGGCTACTGAATCTTCTTACTTCCACAAGATCTTTAACCCAGCCAGTGGGCTTCCTTCTAAGAAGAGTTGGGTTTACCACAGGTATTCCCTCTTGAGTTTCACTCTTTGGACTTTCTTGAGTGCCTTGTAGGTCTTCTTTCTGCTGACTACTTCTTGCTTGAGCTTTTGTTAATGCACCTGAGAATGCCTTCCTCTGGAGCTTGTTTACACTCTCCCTGGCATGAGCTGCAACCTCTCCAGCTGATTTTATAGGCCACTCCTCCACTGGCCACTTTAGGAACTCTGGTCCATTTTGCCATGTGGAATTCTCCTTCAAATCTTCAGGAGCACCCCCTCTTGTTATGCATATTATTGTTATGATGTCAGCTATGTTTAGATCCCCACGGATCCACCACCAGTCTTGCACTTGTCTAGCCTTCTGGATTTCACCCACTCTATTTGCAAATAAGGTTTTGTACCCATAACTGACTCTTTGAATGGCTCCCAAGACCGTTTGACTGTCAAGTAGATGGAACCATCTCTCGATCTTCATTCGAGCATGCTTTTCCACATACTTCCTGATCCTGGCTGCGAAGACAGCACCACAGATCTCAGCTTTTACAGCTTCTCCCTTCTGATCCAGGGGTGTCAGCTTGGCTTTTGATTCAACGAATCGAACTTTAGTGCCTTGACTTGTCTCCCATCTTAACCCTCCCGTTGTCCTAGGGTCAAAATGACCCGCCACTGTGTTGAACCAACTTTATTTAATTTTTATATTTTTGGGATCATTTGTGAGAAGGAGGCAGTGAGACTTTAAAGAAAGTATCACTGCCTCCTTCTCACAAATGATCCAAAAAATATAAAAATTAAATAAAGTTGGTTCAACACAGTGGCGGGTCATTTTGACCCTAGGACAACGGGAGGGTTAAGTACATCACAGCTCCATAGGTTTTGTCACTTCCATCAGAGAATGTGATGCCCCTGTGGAATTTCACCTCTCCAAGCTGCACATATTCTTCAAAAAGCTGGATGGCTTCTTCTCTGAGGCTTTCTGAGAGAGGTTGGTCACAGGTTTCTTGGGTTAGTTTCCCACCCCCTCCCTCTTGGAATGCTTTTCGAACAAGAATTGCTCCCTTCTGTTTGGCAGGTGTAACTAAGCCAATTGGGTCGTACAGTCCAGCCACTTGGCTTAAGAGAGCCCTCCTAGTCAGTGGGTTAGGTGTCTCAGTTCTCACCTCCTCCTTGAGAATATTTTTTCCAACTCTCATCTTCTTTTTCCTTTTGGAAAAGTTAACTGAGGTTACCATGTAGAGCTTGTCTTCATCCATTTGGTAGCCGATACCCAAGGCTTTGTTGTCTTCGTCCCTCATTTGATTTGGAATAATTAAGGTTTTACTTTGTGTCTTTGTTAGAACCTCCATCTCCATTCCTTGCCTCCCACTTTGCCCTGACCAGACCCATGGTTTGAGGACGAACCCTCCAGCTTTCAAGATCTCTTCGACATTTGCTGTGATCTTGTCAAGTTTATTCAGGTCATTTTGGGAGGTTAAGAGGTCATCTACATAACTGTCCTCTTCAATGACTCTGCGCTCATCCTCCAAGTGAAGAAAGTTGGGCAGGCGTGCTGTTTCCCTCATAGCCAACTGAGCAATGCAACCAGCAGGTCTGTCCCCAATGTTGACTCTGGTTATTGCATATTCACTTATCTCTCTTCATCTGAGCTGTCCCTCCAGAGGAACCTGTGAAGATGCATCTCACGCTCCTCCAGCCATACAGAGTTGTACATCTTTTTGATGTCTCCTAGAGATGCATACGTCCCTTCTCTGAACCTCAGCAAGACAGCTCTTATAGGGTTGAGAACGTCTGGTCCCTTCAGAAGAAGATCATTCATACCCACGCCTTTGTATTTCTGGCTACTATTCCATACAATACGAACCGGTGTTGTCACCGAATGAGGGTTCGGTGCCACCAGGTGGCTTACGTACCACACTGGTCCGTTCCACTCGTCCATGACTTTGTTGGTGAGTTTTATGGCTGCGCCTCGCTCGACCATTTCATGGATCTGGGTAGCATATGCGACTTTCCAGTCTGGCTCTCTGCTTAGTTGCTTTTCCATCCTTAAGAAACAAGCCTGGACTGCACTTTTGTTGTTCGGGAGAGAGGCTGGATCTACCATCCAAGGATACTTTGCATCCCAATGTGGAGCCGGTGTGTGAGCATCCCCCCTTCTTGTAGGTGAGGCCTTCTTTAATGATATCCAGTTCCCTCTCCTCTGCCAGGGTCATTTCCTTTCCTCCCGGTGGACAGTTTCCACATCGGCATCCTCCACATCTTGGCTCACATGCAGCTCCGATGCTGTCCCAGTGCCACCACACAAGGAACTCACGGTTACTGGCAGCTGTAAATTTGGTTTGAGTCACATCCTCCTGCTGTAGCTGGGCTGTGTCAGTTGTTGGACTTGTGATTTCTTGATATTTGACAGCTGCTGTCCTCATGGAGCGAGCGAAGTGTGTTTTGGACTCATATGCTGCAACCCCCACTTCTTCAAATAAGTCGGGATGTGCTCCACCCACTGTTTTCCCCAATGGACCCTCCCACAAGACGAGGTCTCCGATGATTTTTACCCTCTGGGGAGCGAGTCTTCCCTCTCGGTGGCTAATGAGAAGTTCAACCTCTTCTGGCCTTTCCAATTCTGTAAGTTTGACTTCTGGGAAGAATTCTTTCAACTTCTCAGGTTCAATTACTTGATGCACTCTGGCGATTTCATCCAAGCCGTAGCAGACCATTTCATGAGCTCTCTCTGTCCCTTTAGGTGTATTGACTCTGACTTTGAGGAGATACCTTTGTGTGTTCACCTCCATGGTCATACCACCAACCCCATGCACAACTCAAGTTATCTTCTCATGTCTTAACCTCAGTCTTTCAGCAGCCTTATGGGTAATGTAGTTTGTGTCTGAAGCAAGGTCAATTAAAGTCCCAATCTTCTGCCCTGCGTTTGCCGTGACTTGCATCAACATCATGATGACAGGAAGTTCAGAAAGCCCATTTCTCTGCGGTAGCTCAGACTGGCCTGAAGCATCGAGTGTCACTGCGGTTTTGTTGGTGTTGGTGAAAGCCTTTCTGCATCGATCTGCCATTTCCTGGGAAAGTTCAGACAAGATCTCCTCTTGTTCCTCCGTTAGCTTGCTTTCACCTTTGCCGTCTTTTCCACTCTTTCTCTCTTCCCCTCTTTTGACTTCTCCTTTTGGGCAGAGGAAAACATGGTGGTCTGGGGCACCACCTTCCCTTTTACAGTCTTTGTTTCTGCATAGGAAAGGGTCTCTGCAGTATCTATCTTCATCATGGCATCCGAGACATTTTCTGCATGCTCCCAGCTTTCTCCATACAGTTTTCTTTTCAAGTAGCTTAAGTCTTTTGAACTTTCTACAGAAGAAGATTTTGTTGTTGTGCCCACTATCACCACATACACCACATACCTCATCAAGCTCTTCTTTCTTTGTGGTTTTTGTTGAGGCAATCTTTCTGTCATACTTCTTGTCCAAACGATCTGATTTTTCCACCTTCTCCACAGTTCTGAGCTGTTCGAGTCTCTCTAGTATTTCTTCTTGACTTTTCAGGAACTCCAAGAGCATGACAAAGTGGTTGTCTGATGTGACATTGTTTCTGGGTTCAACCATGAACATCACCCAGTCTCTTTTAATGAAGTCAGGCAACTTGCTTTCAATGGATCTAATTACCAGTGGGTTATTTATGGCCCCAGAGTTTCCCTAACTCTGTGAGATCTGCTAGAGCCTTCTCCACTGACTGTATGAGATCAATGACCTTTCTTGGTTGGTTCCCTTTCACATGCGGCATCTTCTCCAGCTCTTCCAGGATTTCCACTATGATGGTTGACTTGTTGCCATACCTGTTCTCCAGGACTCTGAACATGTCATCGGCAGTGGTGTAGGTTGAAAGTCTGAGGTCTTTTGAGATTTTGTCATCCACACTCTCCAGGAGTTGAATTTTCTTAACTTCAGTTGATCTGGATGGCTCTCCCTGCTTTTGCAGCCTTTCCCAGTCTTTCCTCCATCTGTGATATTCTCTCTTGCTTCCATTGAAGATAGGTAGAGAGATTGGCTTGATTCTCACTATTGGTGTGGATGTTGCCGGTTGGGGTAGTAGTTTCACTCCTGTGCCTTGCTCATTGATCGTCCGTGCAGTGGCAAATTCAGGTCTCCTTAACTCAAGCCTGTAGTAGAATGCTCTTACGTCCTTGACTCTTCCATCTAATTCGTCCTTTAATTCTACAGGGATCCATCGCTCCCATGTTGACATTGCTGAGACGGCCTCTTTTATTCTCTTGTCCAAGAGAGCGGGGTGCACTTCATAGCCCTCCAAATTGGCACTTTCCACAGGTACATCAGCCACTTTATCATTGGCTTTTTCTGCTTCCAGGATTGCCACAAGAAGTTCACTCCTTCCACACCTCGACCACAGGTTTGTTTGAACAATGTCTCTTATCTCCGCCAACTTTGTTTCACCTTCATTTACAGATCTATCAATGTCAGCCTCTTGCTGTTCATTAAGACCTGGTTCCTTATCCTCAGTCATGTGAGCCTCCAGTCCAATCCTGTAGTCATCGTTGGCATCGAGCATCTTTCTGAAACAATCTGAAATCTTAGCGAATTCCTCCTTGGACTTCAGTGCACAATACATCAGCTGTGTATGAGCAGGCGAAAAAACCTCTCCAAGCCAAACCTTCATATCATGACCACTAACTGCCACGTCATAGTCAACATAGCTACTAGAACTAACGCGTTTACTGCTAAAATCAATACACCGGCTGGGCCCCGGTGGCAATATATTAATCAAACCAAAAGCTTACCCTGACTTGGAAAGTGTGTTTAAGTAGGCTAAACTAGCTAGCTGCATTTGACAATAGCTAAGTAAGTGAACATGAAAAAAAGATATACTACGAAATATAGCTAGCTCTCCCGCTCTCTCTCTCTCTCTCTCTCTTGCTCTCTCGCGTCTCCTTAATTTTGGAAGAAATTAATTTGTTCACAACTGCTCAACTATTGTCTCTCTATTTGAGTAAATTACTCAACACATTTTATTCACTGCGGTGCTAGCTAGCTGTAGCTTATGCTTTCAGTACTGGATTATTTATCTGATCCTTTGATTGGGTAGACAACATGTCAGTTATGCTGCAAGAGCTCTGATAGGTTGGAGGATGTCCTCCGGAAGTTGTCGTAATTACTGTGTGAAGTCTATGGAAGAGGGTGAGAACCATGAGCCTCCTAGGGTTTGTATTGAAATCAATGTACCCAGAGGAGGACAGAAAGTAGCTGTCCTCCAGCTACACCAAGGTGCTACCATACAGAGTGCTTCTGAGGCTACTGTAGACCTTCATCGCAACACAGTGTGTTTTAATCAATTATTTGGTGACATGAGAATATATTTAGTATAGTTTTATCTAAAAATGTTAACTTCTTTAATGTTTCACTATTTTTATTTTTATGAAATTCCCCCGAGGATGGTCCTCCCTTTCCTCTTCTGAGGAGCCTCCACTGGTGTGCGTTGATAACAGCCAAGTCAAGCGTGTTGTAGAACCAGTAGCGGAGCATGGTTAAAATCACTGGGGATGCCTGAAAATAAAGCCATATTACAATCTGTGTTGTGATAATTGCGTTGTTTGCTCTATAACCTGTTAGTGCATATGCCTTGCGACCGTGATATATAGGCCTAAGGCCGATACAATAAGAAGACACAGTGACAGAATAAATTCAACCACACCTTTGTTTCATCACAAAACCGGAAAGCAAAAAACATTTGTTACAGCATGGTCAAGCAAGTTAATGTTTCCAACATTTTCAGATTACTAAGCAACCATTGATTTACAACCATTACCGCAAGTCGAAAAGAATACAGGAGCTGCTTCCACTATTCCAGCACCATTTCCACTTCAACATTTCAATATCATTAAATCACCAATGCTTAGTTTAATACAGTGACAACTAAAAGATACCAAAAACTATTTAGTCCAATCAATGTAAGCTAAATATGATGTGGCTGTCCATGGGACTGATTTATGTGTGTGTGTGTGCGTGCAAGTAGAAAACACATGTTGACCTACCCTACTTGTAGAGAAATGCCAATGACATCCTCCTCTCTATCATACTCCTGAAACGGTGTATGACTCTGACATACAGTACACGCTTTTAGTTTTTGCTGTCCTAGGCTACCTGGCTAAAATGCTTGCTCGCTAGCCTAACTTCCTTTATGGGCAACGATACGCCAGGCCAGCTAGTTAACATTAGCCTACTACATCTTGCTACATATTGAATTTCCATCCTCTCAGGCCAGGGACACAATGTATGAATTGATGGTTGGATCAGAATCGCCGTTATAATCATTGGCCAGTATGGAGGCCCATTAACCTTTTCTTTTGGTGCGCCAGGACCATTCACAGTTGAGCTCACTCAGTTTAGCTCAACGCTGATTGGCTATTATTTTATACAAGAAATTATCAAGGGAGGCCAAATGCTCGCTGGCTTCCCTTGCATTCAATGCTACGATGGCAACAATGTAATATTATTTTGACCAGACAGCATCAGATAGATAGACTACACATACTGAGAAAGAGTGTCTGTTTCGCTCGCTCGGATGCTTTCTCCAGTGAGATACATTCAGCCTCTTGCGAATTGAAGGAAAATTATGAAACACAGAGAGACAAAAGATAAATTATTTGATATGTTTTTGTTTTGTTATGCTTTGTAAAATAAATTGGGGAAGCCTGGCTTCCCTTGGCATCCATGAGTTTACGCCACTGTGTAGAACACAGCAACAGGCCAGTGGCGAGTTCCTCCTTTCACCTAGTACAGCAGTGCCATCTGATCCGAAACATTATCCAACACTTGCTTACCTGCTGCCTGATATGGATCCTTTCCCAGATATGGAAAGCCGTTCAGCATGAATCAGAATAATAATCATCAGAGATGTCATGATCCATTTCTTCCCCGCCATCTGAGTCGTTTTCATTCAGCTCTTGTAGCAACGCTAACGCAGCATGTGCATCCATTCGTCTTGGTCTTGCCATTGAAAATGTTACGCACGCTCTCACTGTGTTGCCTACTCCAAGTAGGCCTAGATTAGACTAATAAAACTGCTTGGATTCTGTGGACTGATATAGGGTACACCGTTTTGAGATTACATTTAGAATAGATTAATACAATAGAATGGCCCGCCCTGTTCTTTATTCACAATTGGTGATTACATAATTATGCATTGTTCGCTTCCCCTCACTCATCAACTCACCCATTCTCCCCTTTTCTCCCCCATCATACTATACTTCATTTATTTCACCTGTTGTTATATGTGTTATACGTGTTATGCTGTATGTGCAGAGTAGGCCAGGGAAACCCATTTAAAAAATGACATGCCCTCCTAAAACTGGTTAACTCCAGTTCTGTTTGTAATATTAAGATTCTAAACGACAGTCTCTTTTATATAGACATATTTAGGAAAAGTCAATGACGAGAGGGACATTACTTAAAAAATGTCAGAGTAGTTAAACATTTAAATTTGTTTTGATTAATTGTGATGCTCTCTGCCGTTCTAGTGTTAATATACACAATCACAAATAATGATTTTAGGAAGGCCATAAAAAGGAAGGCAATTTATTTCAAAAGAACAGAATCACATGTTTTGAGTGACTGTCACCAGTAGCCTACTCACATGAGGAATGCATGGAGCCAAGGTTATTCTAGGAAAAAGTTATATTTTGAAACAGAGACCATCCATGCAATCTGTACAGTTGTTTGGCAAAAAGAGATTAATTAGAAACCTTAGAATCTGCTCTGATAGGGTATAGTAATCAAAACAACTGCCCTGCATGGACCTCTCTAGGATGATATGGAAGAAGTGCTATTTGGTAAGCTCTGTTCCCTTCTTTGTCAATGCACACTGAGCTGGTGCACTGGTCATCAGTCTCTTCATTCTCTTTTTGACAATGTATAATATTGTCACCCATCAGACTATTGTCAATTTAATCTTGTCTTTAGGCCACATCTATTATTATTATTATTATTATTATATGTGAAATTAGTTTCAATATAGTTTAAGTGTAGTTTGGATGGGCCAGCTGGGCAGGCAACTGTTGTCTTCCAGTCAGAAAATACACTATAATCTTATTTTTGTATTTACAGTCTATGCACTTCTGGATCAACCAATACATTTTATGACTGATTACAATTAGCATTTGGTGTCCTGAGGTTTCTTATGACCTATTTTAACATAATAAATGCATTCATTTAGCAATGTATTATTTATTATGGAATATTTATACAATTGAAATATTACGGTCAGAATGACCGTCTGGCCATTCCAGTAGTTATGGAATTCCAGCGTTCTGAGTGTTAAAGAGATGAAATCCTACATTTATATCACACTATTCATATAGTTTTCATGTACAACACATGTAAAATGCATCATTAGGTTAACGCATGTACAAAAAAAAAGTTTCAGCTAGTGATTAGTACACCTTGCAGTATTCCAGCAATCATGAGGAGGCTTTAATATTGTTTCTGGCATCCTTGGTAAGCGATGCATCAAGGTAAAACCATAACACATCTGATTAAATGACAAGATTGGAGATTGGGCCTATTGAGTCGCGTGACAAGATGGCGTATTGAACACACAGCGGTGCGAATCACCTCAAGATAAAAACGTAATATTCAATATCAGTAAGTTAGACTAAATATTAGCACATCATATACTCTTGGGTAATAACATTCAATCTGGATAATAACACAAAACCAATCATAAGGCTAGAGAAATTTATCGACAAATATTACAACAACAAGTGTGGTGTTATTTTATGTATCATGAAGGTAAATGTAGGGAAAGGTCAAAGGTCAAATAATAATATTAGTAATACATGGATATGTTGTAAAATTGAAAATCTATATGCCTTGGAGTGTTTATGGATTGAGAGCCAGTTGAATATAGAGCAGAGATAATTATGTGTTTTTCATGAAAACTCCTGCAGCTGGTTTAGGGAGTGTCAATGACGTGATGGCTGTGGAGATAGAAGTAACAATGGAGCTAGTGTTTGCATTTCTTTATGCTTATGACCTTATGACCTGACACATGGCCACATGCACATAATCTCAGTGCTGGAAAGGGTGATGAATGATAAATGTTTTATAATGTATTATGAAATGATAATGGTGAAACAGAATGAACATGTTTGATATTTTATAATCCAGATATATGTTTAAATAATGAATATAGACATTAAGGATATGATGTGTTATTTTACAGGGGTTTTTAAACTGAGGCCATGGGGTTGTTCTAGACATCTGGTTTGCATTTACATTAGTTTTAAGAAGGGGCTTTTGAGAAGGGCCTAGGCACGCAGCCAATAGAATGATCGAATGAGAGGGTGGTACGAACTAAAAAAAAGTTAGGAATGTTTGTACATGTGGCTATAAAATTGAGCTCTTGGCGAAAAAGGGACAGTCTTTGTCTCTTTGGAAAAAGGCTCGGCTTTGTTTTTTTAAATAAAGTCTAAATTCTTAAATTCACAGGCTCTGATGTCTTGAGAGATATTTTTGAGTTGATTATCTAGTCAAATGTTTCTACAACATAATTGGCGACCACGAAGGGACTTGATAGGGATCAGTGACGGTATGTATTTGCAGTTGTGAAACGGCTTGGGACGGACCATACAAACAAAAGCGGCCGCTTTTAAAAAGGTAAGAAGTTCTTACTAAAATAGTATAAAGTTTGTGTGGTCCGATCCGGGACTCGGCAACATCTAAAGAAATACCAAGTAGGTCTCTCCAAATTTAAGAACCAGAAAGTTAGACACTAGGAGCTTTTGAATTTAAGAATACATGTCGCTGTTGTTTGTCTGAACCGTCTGTTCAATTGATTTGATTCATTTGATTCATTTGATTCAGTTGATTCATCTTGCTGATTGCTTTGTCTGGGTCATTTCGACACGGGTGGTTGTCTGGCTGGTTGAGCGATCAGACAATAACAGGTTAAGTCCTGCAGATACCGCTGTAGACGTTAATCGTCTTGAGGACTGCATAGGTAGGCAGAAATCCTGGGTAATACCGCTTCTTTTCTGTGTTGAGGAAGTGTAACAGAAAAAATTAGGGCAGAATTGACAGGTCACTTAGGAAAGTGTAGTATAAATAGAAATCTTGTGGATACCGCTTTGGGGCTATAAATTAGCATTCCATTGGCCTGAACAGACAAGATTACTTACGGATACCGCTCTGATGATAAATTCTTTGTTAGAGGTCTGTACGGGTAAGTAGTGAATCATCCTGTGTTGTGATGATGTCAATATTATGTAGGGGTCTATCAGGTAAAAGTTAGGTCATCCTGAGTAGGTGAACGGGTTAAATAGCTACAAGGGCTTCCAAATTTTGATAAAGTGTTATATATAGAGTAGGTCTGCTCATCTCGTATGGTGAATGGGTTGCTTGTGCGGCTGTGAGTCATTCAACTGTCTGATTCATTTGGGCACAAGTGGCTGCTCATCTGTGTGAGTGAGAATATAATATTAAATCCTGCAAGTAGATAGCCTTTCTGTAAGGAAAGGAAATCTATTTGAGGTTGTTTGAAGCTTCTGTCTGATGGAGAAAGGTGTGCCCAATCACTTAGGAAAGAGAAGAATAAATGGTGCGTGGGTATTCATTGACCAACTGAGTGTAGAAAATTCACGTTACCAGGAGGGGTAGAATAAATCCTGTTGGAGGAACAGGTCACGTTTATTGGTGTGGTCATATGACGTCTATGCATTGTATTTTGATACATCTGTTAGAGTATGTTTGGACGATATATTTAGAAACTTTAGAGGTAATGCAGTATTATGATAAATTGACTACGTAAAATAATAAAATTATAGGTGTTGACTTGTTCAAACACGTAGGTGGATGTGGAAATGGGAGAGAGTACATAGGACATGTGGTAGAATTAAGCATAATAATAAACGATCTATTATTTCAGAAGCAGATATATAATTCATTTGGTTAGGTTGTTAGATCTGTTTTCAAATCAATGAATGTGGGGTTTGACTTGTTGACTGCTAAATTGATTACGTTGAGCGTGTGAGAACTGTGTCCTTCAGAACTATTTTCTGATAAAGTGTGGTATGTTCCAGATACTAATACTACTGACTATTATCATTGGAATAAAGGAGGATTAACTTGTCATTTCGATAAAGCATGGGTTCTGCATCGCTGAACAGAGTCTAGGTTTTCTACGTATAGTTTAACTATAGTTGGGGGTTGTTTAGATTGAAGGAACAGTCAGGATAAGATTGGAAGATCTAGTAGCCTGCGTCTTTTTCAGACTGAAGGACTCACTTATTCAACGGGAAAGGAGGAGTGTCTATAGTCTAAATCAGAAAGGACAGTTTCATTTGAATAGCGGACTGGCAATTTGGATAAGAGATTTGGCCATAATTTGAATTGTTTAGGTAGACTGGAATGAAAGTAAGGTATTTTAATAATATTAATATACATATATTATTGGTTATTGTTGGGATGTGAATAGATTTTACTAAAAGCATGAATTAGTTTCCGGTAAAAAGGGAGTCATACTTGTTTGACTGTATCGAGCTGAAATAGTTATTTAAAGAAATTTTGAATAGTTGGATGGAAAACATCTATTTGACAAAATTCTAATTGTTATTATTTTATTATATGGTTTGCGTCACCAGTGGTGTATGCGAATATTTGGTGAATTGTAGAATCATAATGTATTTTCATTACGTGAACTAGGGGATGCAAGGAGCTTTGGTTATTATGCTGAGTGAATAAGCACCCATTTATAGTGGGTTCTAGATTTGTTGACTAAACAAACGTATATTTTAAACAAAAGTAATGCAATAGGCTACAATTATAACATTATCAGAAAAGGGCACTATACGCTCATCTGTGGTCCGCTGTAGCTCAGTTGGTAGAGCACGCGTGCTTAACGCCAGGGTTGGGTGTTCGATTCCCAAGGGGGGCTAGTATAAGTATAGAAAGGTATGAGCTCACGAATGGAGAGTCGTTTGGAAAAAAGAGCATCTGCTAAAATGTTTAATGTATGGAGAGGAGAGTACGTGGTAGTCATTGAATAAGGTTTTGCTAGATTAAACAAATGGCAATAGTGGGATATGTCTATAGATACATTGGATTGTGATAAATTGATTATTTAAATATATGATGGTGAACTACAGCAAGTGTTTGGTGTTACTTGCAGCTTACTTAGCAAGGATAGTAATTCATTCTGTAATGGCGGAGTGATGGTTTAATTGTGTGGCACTGGTGGAGCGCCGGTAACGGTACTTTTATGGTGAAAGTTGTCAATGTGTGCAGAGGGTCCCTGGTTCCGAATCCAGTAGGGGACAGAAAGCAAATCTTTTACATTGATGTTATTGATGTGAATTACTGGTTTCGTTGATAACATTATAGGGAAGATGTCCTACCAATCTATGTTGGATAGGATAACATAGTAATTGAAATAGCATATTGGTGAATTGGATGTTTTATTGATTTATATTTAGGAGAATGAGAATATGTTATTAGGTAGGCATTGCTTGTGGAGACGATTAACTAATGAAGAACATGTCTCGATAGTTGAATAAAGGAACGCTATTTGATAATTGATCATTTTATTATGACATTATATAGTTTGTTTAAACAGCAGTGAGTTATGATGGTGTTTTATTACTTCAGATAACGATAAATTGTTTATAGTACGTTGAACCTTGGGAGGTAGTTGTTGCTGTTGACTTGATGGATTAAGTAGACATCTTTTTATGGGTTTTGGATTATGAAACAATAAGTTTATATTTGGGGAAAAAAGAAAACATCGATGCAACGGTTTCATGACGTTTAAATTACTAAAAAGGGTTTATAGGTTTATAGTGGAAGGTGGAGTTAACTTAATAAAATGGGTTATTATATAGTGTCTTCTAAATGGGAGTTTTCTTTTAAGAATTGATGAGAGTCTCCTATAATATTAGGTTAGGGTAAAGTAGGAGACGACGTATCAAACAATTTTAAAATCGATGCTGGGGTTAATGATTGTTGATGAGATAGGACTGGGGATATATGTATGATGTTTTGTGTGTAATTGCTATCTTTGGATTGATGATTATATGTTAACGACATGTATACTTTCTCTTTCCAGGAACATGGGGATTTCTTTATTGGGAGGTTAGAAAGTATGTAGGCTAGGGTGGAACTAGTTAGTAAAATTAAGTATTTTTATTTTTAGGTTGTCATAGGGAGCTACAAAAATAAATAAGGCCTGGTCATTTTGTTTGGTTATTGTTTTACTATATGGTGTTCAAATAACCACAAACAAACTACTTAGTATGAAATGGTTAGTTGTATAGGATTTTTATTTCTATTTGTTTTGTTTTTTGACAGGATGGAAGTGAAATATCTTAAAGGGGCATACACATGTAATGTGGGGGTTATTTACTGAGGGATAAGTAAATATGTATGATTTATTTTGAAAAGAGCTGTAATAAGGAATTACAACATTTATGAAAGGTTTTGATGGTTGTTAGAAGTAGTATACTATAGGATGAAACAATTCATTGAATGATTTCAATGACCTCTGAAATCTGTCCTGGCTTTATAGTGTGACCTGATCACCCGCACTATGAATTCTAGAGGCATGCTGAATTAAGGGGTTAGATAAAATAAGGATAATTGTGAAGAAGTTTACAAATTGGAAAAATCTTATATATAAATTAGTCTAAACAGGACAAGGAGGAAGTGAGAGAGTTAGTCCTGAAGGAGAAGTATTCCTTGAATAGTGTTATGGAATACAGTTAAGTAAAAGATGTGCTCAAGGGTTGTCATTTTAAGGTTAGTTATTATGTTAGGGTTGATAGGCAATATTGTTTTGTTTTGTTTTTTGTACACATGAATCACGATGTGATGTATGTGTCCAAGGGGGAAGTTGAGATTACAGAGGTTTTAATGTTTTATTATGGTTTTGTGGGGAAATATGCAAGGTGTATTAAGGATGTGAAAGTAGTAATAATGTGTTATGGGTTAGGTTAAATCATTTTTGTTTTTGTGATAGGAGGCATGGTGTAGAGGTGGTCTGTCTATGAGATACGTGGACTACAACAAGCTGGAAGCAGGTGTGCTTCATAATCTCAAGGCTTCTCTTGACGGATGAGAGGACATGAGTAGCATACTGTGTCTCACCTAACCTAACAATGTTCTTAAGATTTTATTTTCATGGGTGAAGATAGCTATGTCCAACTGAGTAGGATAATCTGAGTATTTTCTGTGCCCTGGAGACTATGTGATGGCAAAAGACTACAGAAGAAAGAGCTGGAAAGACCCTATGTGGGAGGGGCTTGTACCAGGTGTTGTTGGCTGCCTTAATGATGGTAAAACTGGTGGAGACAGATACTAAGATTAATGTTTTCCACTATAGGAGTGTTCCAACCTCAGCCATTGGGTAGCATTGTTGTTTTTTGTGTGTCTGTGCTTGTGTCTTTGCAGCAGTAACTCTGAGCTTCTCTATGAGAAGGCTGATAGAAGGACACTTTTACAGACCGATGTCGATAGATTGAGAGGGACTTTGGCTGATCCGGAGATCCTAGTGATGGGGGAAGGTTAACAACAGAAGTGACCTACATATCGTTGTCCAGGTTATACTGACGATGGTACTGATAGAGGGCAGTATTGGGTATCATCTTAACCATTGTACCAGAGTGAGGGAATTGATGATTGAGAGATTCCAGATCTCCAAGATGCACCAGATATCCTTATCATTGATTTCTATGTATTTGACTAGTTACCTGAGAATAAGGGGAATGGAGTACTGATAATAATAAAGAGCAGAAGGAAAAGACACAGAAGGGATCACTATTAAAATACAAGGGTTAAAATATTATTGGTGTGTGAGAAACCAGCACAAAGAGTATGGGGAAGTCACATGGGGTAGTGTGACCTTAAGATAATGAAAGAAAGAGAGAGGTGAATCATAGACATAAGGAGAACAGTCCAAGATTTAGATAAACAATTTGATGTAGTATTTGGTGTTAGATTTCCAGGGAAAGTGTTATTAGAAGAGAGAAGTATAAGCAAGTGTTAGAATAGGAACAAGGAAAGGGAAACACTAGATTAATGTCAAATAGAGTATGAGAAAAAATATAGGAATGTTACAATAAAAACAATTGGGTTATATAGTTTGGAAGAATTCAAGGGAGAATGTGAAACATAATGATTTGTCATGTAGACGATGTTACTAGGGATGTTTTGAATTGGAAATTAACTCAACTGAACTGTTATGATCTGTCCTTTCCTGAGGTTACAACGGATGGTGTCGTAATGCATTGCAGAGATCAATTGGCTCAGAACGTGTAAACCTCAATAAAACCAAAAAATCCTCTACTTGGCTGAAGAGGAACAACAAAGGCGTTGAAGATGTTCCTGTCTGACCCACCTCTGCCCTGAATCCAGCATCAAATCAAAGCAATCAAATGCTTTCTCTTTTGTGCTTTTTCTTTCAAGAATGTGAGGAAAGAGGTATATGCAAAGGTCTAGTTTGGGTATACTGGGTTGCACATGGACAAAACAGGATGATGGTGGAGGTGTGGTGGTTCAGGTGTGACATTGGAATTGGGACATTGTTATGGGTAATTCAAGATGAACTATGATGAATAATGAAGAATAATGAAGACGCCAGAAGATTGAGTGCCGGTAGAGGAAGGAGTGTTAGTTGAGGTAGTATGTTGATTAAGGAGGTATTATACACTACTAAATTGTATAGTAATTTGGACAATGCATTAGGTACTGATCTGATGTAATTCTTGTTATGAGGAAGTTAATGCTAGAATTATTATAATATAAATATACATTCAGCCA
This sequence comes from Coregonus clupeaformis, assembly GCF_020615455.1. Taxonomy (NCBI): domain Eukaryota; kingdom Metazoa; phylum Chordata; class Actinopteri; order Salmoniformes; family Salmonidae; genus Coregonus; species Coregonus clupeaformis. Next base: position 93,534 of record NW_025535514.1, read on the forward strand.
GTATCGATATGTGCCAAGGTGAGAGTTTTAACTTGAATGATGGAACAAAGGTGACTAATTAAGAATTGTCATTTTAAGTTGTTTTGGGTAATTCATTTGATTATGATTATAAATTATAAGTGGACTGACTGATCTGAATAACTTATAATATTAATGCTTAGTGATGTTGACATGGCAATTAATTGATTAGATATGGATATTGATTATTTTGATTGTTATAATACTTGTGATATGAGTGATTAATTTTTGTATTGATGGGACAATATTATAATGTCCCAAAGGGGGGATATGTGGTGTTATTTTATGTATCATGAAGGTAAATGTAGGGAAAGGTCAAAGGTCAAATAATAATATTAGTAATAAGCATGGATATGTTGTAAAATTGAAAATCTATATGCCTTGGAGTGTTTATGGATTGAGAGCCAGTTGAATATAGAGCAGAGATAATTATGTGTTTTTCATGAAAACTCCTGCAGCTGGTTTAGGGAGTGTCAATGACGTGATGGCTGTGGAGATAGAAGTAACAATGGAGCTAGTGTTTGCATTTCTTTATGCTTATGACCTTATGACCTGACACATGGCCACATGCACATAATCTCAGTGCTGGAAAGGGTGATGAATGATAAATGTTTTATAATGTATTATGAAATGATAATGGTGAAACAGAATGAACATGTTTGATATTTTATAATCCAGATATATGTTTAAATAATGAATATAGACATTAAGGATATGATGTGTTATTTTACAGGGGTTTTTAAACTGAGGCCATGGGGTTGTTCTAGACATCTGGTTTGCATTTACATTAGTTTTTTAAGAAGGGGCTTTTGAGAAGGGCCTAGGCACGCAGCCAATAGAACTGATCGAATGAGAGGGTGGTACGAACTAAAAAAAGTTAGGAATGTTTGTACATGTGGCTATAAAATTGAGCTCTTGGCGAAAAAAGGGACAGTCTTTGTCTCTTTGGAAAAAGGCTCGGCTTTGTTTTTTTAAATAAAGTCTAAATTCTTAAATTCACAGGCTCTGATGTCTTGAGAGATATTTTTGAGTTGATTATCTAGTCAAATGTTT